>NW_004567104.1:3798384-3814285 GCF_000260355.1 Condylura cristata
GGCTTTAGATTCTCAGTGCTGTGCTTTAACCCGCTGCGCCACCAGGGAGGGCCAATGATAGACTTTTTAAGTGATGTTTATTGAGGAACACTTTTTTAGAAAACCGTATGTTTTAGGAGTTTAGATTCTGCCTCTATAAATTCATAGCTGTCTCCACACATGCCTCATAGCAGCATTTTGGGCATCCTCTCTACGGTTCCCTACCCGCCTTTCCTTTCTGATAGTCTCAGTTCTGCAGTCAAATGTCAAGGGTTTGTTTTTGTTTGACCCTTTACTTCTTTCTCTTATATTCAACATTTAAATAAACTAATGCATTGTTTGCAGTATTTTTTTTTTTTACTCATTCATTCAGTATAGTCCTTTTTGTCTCCATCCATGAAACCTCACGAAGAGTAAGTTTTCAGCTGTTTCATATCCATGTAGTATGCCATTTTATATATAATTCATATCATCTTAATCCTCTTGTTTGCCTTAGATTGTTTCCATAGTTGAAATATTTCTTCAACTATGTGTGTGTGTGTGTGTCTTATCTCCTTTGGGGAGATGCCAAGAGTAGGCATCAACACATAATATGTAATGTATTAGATCATATGTAATGTTACAATAAACTAAAAATATACTGTTTCCATAGACTGAACTAGTTAAGTGTTTCTTTACTGTTGCATTATTATACAATTTAAAGTCTGGGGCATAATATGTCTATTACTTTCTGTCAGAATTGATTTGGCTATTTAATATCTTGTGTGGTTCCATACAAATTTCAGTAATGTTTGGCCCATTTCCATGAAAAATATATTGGAATTGTTATAGGGATTGCACTAACTCTAGATATTACTTTGGGTACAGTGACTAATTTATCTGGTAATTTTTCCAGTTACATGAGCTGGGGGTATCATTGAACTTCTTTGCATTTTATTTTAATAACATCTTATAGTTTTCACTGTATAGATCTATATTACCCTTTGCTAAGCTAATTTTGGATATTTGATCTTTTGATGTATTTATGAATAAAATTGCTTCTTGCTTTTTTTCTAGTTTAGTTTTGCATATGCAAACACAATATAAAATTGCATATCTATTTTGTAGCCTTTATTATACTAATATATTGTCTCAAATAGTTTCCAGGTTTTCTGTGTATTCATTCATCTGGGGAAAAAATGATAATTTAACTTCTTTTCCATGTAAGATTCCTTTTATTTTACCTTTCCTCCCTTTTATTTTTAATCTAGAACTTTCAACACTATATTGAATAATAGTGGTATAAGTGGATATCATTGTCTTTTACCTATTCTTAAAGGAAAAATATTACATTTTACAGATATTTTTTGTTATTTATTCACTTATAACTGGGTCAGTATTGGGGTACCCCCATGCGGTATTATCACCACAGTATACCCACAACCCACAGATCCATATTCCTTTATTCTAGACACTGTTTTTCCTTTCTTCTTTGATCTTTCCCACCTCCCATATCCCTAAAGCCATTCAATTCTGTAATCAGCTACAAAGTGTTAGATTTTAAGCTTGTCTTTATCTGATTATTAATTCAGTTGCTGTATATTCTACATATTAGCAACATAATCTGGTAATCTGGTAATCATCTTTCTCCTCCTTCTGACTTACTCCACTTATCATTATCCTTATAAGCTCCGTCCATTTTGCCACAAATTATATGATTTTTATCTTTATGGAAAGCTTAATAGCATTCTACTATAAACATATTTCACATAATTTTGTTCACTCATCTATTATAGAACATAAAGATTGTCCTCACAACTTATATATAGACAATGTGCTGCAATAAATAGGGAGTGCAAGTGTCCTCTCAAATTATTGTTATCATTTTTTTTGAATGATGCTTAGGGGTTAGAATTGCTGGTTCAAATGGCAAATGCAAGTTTAATGTTTTGAGACACCTCCATACTGAGTCCATAAGGGCTAGACCAGTTGCATGCCTCCAGTGCAGAAAAATTCACTTTTCTCAGCATCCTCACAAGCATTTGCTGTTTTTGATTTTTCAATAAATGTCATTTTCAAGCCCTCCCTAGTGGCAAGTGGGTTAAAAAAAAGCACTAAGAAGCCAAAGCTTCAGCATGAGTTCAATCCCCTCCCTGGAGGTAAACCACATGGCATGGCAGACATCTCCTGACCCACCCTCTGCTCCCCTCAGCAGTGTTCTTTGTTGATCTGCCTGTTCTGCTCCTCACTTTGTGTCTGGTGAATCTTCTCACTGCACCTGCACCTGTGACCTATGCCCCAGTTCTGTATGCATTAAATAAATAAATCCTTAAAAAATATAAAATTATAGTTAGAAAAAATTTCTCTCATCTTAAGGTACTAGAGTAATATGAAAAAAAAAAAAACTCCATTAGAAGAAAGAATATAACAAATGTTAGAACACAGATAAATGAAATAGAAATGCAAATAACATTTTTGGCTTGATAGCTAGATAAAACTAAAAATTAGTTATTTTAAAATGCAAATAGACAAAACTTTTAGATCATTTCACCATAAAGAGAGAAAACTTAAATAGGTATGATCAGAAACAAAATAAGTTTCAGCAGATATTTCAGAAATAATATAATAAGTTCCTAAGAAATTACTATGAACACTGGTATGTTAGTAAGTTGAACAACATAGAAAAATTGGGAAAAATTGTCAGAAATATACTATGACTGGAAATGAATCAGGACGAAAGAAAAAATAAAACCCAAACATGAAATTACAACCAGCATATTTGAAGGGAAAAAAACTCAAAAAACAAAAGTTCTGGACATGATTTTCCAATAGTGCATTATTTTATCATTATTATTTTTTATGTGTTCATATAAGAACTCGGGCGATACTGGCTTCATAAAATGTGTTTGGAAGTACTATTTATCAATTTTGGAGGGGAAGCCAAAGATGATAGGGAGTGAGAAAATTAATCAGAGACATAGTGGGAAGTAGAGCAAGTGAAACTACTAAAATACACTCCTAAGGGGAGCAGTGGGTAAGACAGGAAAGGTCTGCTGTGCCATGTTGGTCAACTCTTTGTTTGGGGACCAAACTCATGCTGAAGTGGCTGTTAATAGCTTAATTGTACTGGTATTTTAAACCCTGCAACACCAGGGAGGCCCCAAAGTGAATTCTATCAACATTCAAATATCAGCTAATAAATGTGTTTCCCAAATGCTTCTAAAAAAATTGATAGAGAGTACTTCCAAACACATTTTATGAAGCCAATGTCACCCTGCTACCCACACCAAAGACACACACACACACAAAATGCTATTTCAAACTAATTTCCCTGATGAATATACATGCAAAAGCCTCCAATTGAATTAATAGAAGCTTAGCAAACAGAATCCAACAATGCATGGAAAGGATCATACAGCTGACCATATACGTTTTATTTGAGGAACACAAAGGTGGCCAATATAGGCAACTACTTGGTGGTATGGGGGTTTAAGACAGTACCATCAAGCTATCACCTGCTACTACATCCCAAGTTTGATGTAGCTCCCAGCCTGCTAGGGAGCTAATCCACTTGGAGCAACAGACCTCTTCCGTCCCACTGCTCCCCTCAGCAGCGTACTTCAGTATATCTGCCTTGTTGCAGCAGTATACTTTGGTACATCTGCCTATTATGCTCCCCATTCTGTCTCTGGTGATTCCTCAACCGTCCTCAAACACTTTTGGCCTAAATCCCAGTTATTATATGCATAACTAAAAAAACAAAAAAACGAAAACAACTTTACAAAATGGCCAACACAACACAAGACAATCAATCAAAATAATTTACCACACCAATAAAAAGAAAAAAAACTACATGATCTTGTCAACAAGTTAGAGAAAATATAATATTAGATTCAACCTTAATGATGAAAATCTTCGTTTTTCTGAGAATAAATGGTATATGAACCAAAAAATGGCCATATATGACAAACTTATTGTTAACATTACATTCCATAATGAAAAAATAAAAGATTTTCCATTTGACCAGGTCAAAGGCAAGGGTATACCTTTTTATCACTATTATTCAAAATAGTTTTGGAAATAATAGAGCAAATAGGCCACAGAATCATATATAAGAAATCCAAAATTTAAGTAAGATATAAAATTATCACCTTTTTTCAGATTACATGATAAAATACATAACAAATCCAAAATCACTAAAAATATAAATGAAACATTAACTAATTAACATTAACTCATAAACATTAACACTCAGCAAAGTGACAAGTTCAAAAGCAATTCAAATAAACCTCAGTTACATTATCTACATGCAAAAAATAATCTAGAAAAGAAAGAAATCAACAAAGCAATCCCACTTAAAATTGTATCAAAATAATTTAATACCTACGAATACACATGACAAAGGAAGTTAAAGGCATACACAATAAAGCTATAAAATTGTTAAAATAAACAGAATACACACACATGTTGAATTATATTTCCTGTTCATGTCATGGAAACATTATTGTGTCAAAATAATCACCTTATCCAAAAGTATATGCAAATTAAATGCAAACCCTATTGAATTTTCAATAATATTCTTAAATATATAATTAAATATATCTGAAATTTATATAGACTCATATGAATGGACAACACCACAATTTGATAAAGAAATTTTGACAAAAAAAAGAGAAGAATTGTACATTTTATTTCTTCAAACTATAGTGCATATACAGAGTGATCAAAAGTATGGTACTGGAACAAAAATTTACATACAAATCAATTACATAGTTCAAATAAATGAAATAGAATTTAGAGTTCAGAAATAAACCCAAAAATTTTGGACAATTAAGCTATGAAAAGTATTCAAAGATACATTGAATAAAGTAAAGCCTCTATCATATACAAAAATTAAATCAACACATATCAAAAATTAAGATGAAAGATAAAACTGTAAAACACATACAAGAGAACTTATACAAATCAGTTCATGGCTTTGGTGTTAGTGATGATTTGGAGAACTAATCCTTAATAACAAAGAAATGTTAAGTGAAATACAAACTAATGGTATAATATATCAAATTAAAATATTTCTACAAAGAGAAATAAATTATCATTAAAACACAAAGCTCTTCTAAAAACAGGAGAAAAATGTTTGCCCATCATATACCCAACATATTCAAACAACTAATAAAAATCAGCAAAACAAAAGCATCAAGAAATAGGAATAAGATTTTAGTAGATATTTCTCTAAGGAAGGCCACATGGCTAATCTATACATCAACAAATGCTTATTATCATTTATCTGCAGGGAAATGCAAAAAAGCAAACACAATGTGGTATTGCTGCACATCTGTACAAAATACCTTCTCTTAGAAACATTTGAGATGTGCAAATGCTTTGACTCAAAAATTTCACCTGCAAAACTAAATCCTACAGAAATTCTCCATATCAGTACTTCCTTATTGCATTATTTTAGGAAAGAACAAAACAAAGTCATCATATATTTTCTTAATATGAGGATGATTTAATAAAAGTAAGTAAATTTGCAATTCAGAGTAACTGGCTGTTATAAGGAGATATACTTATGTGCAAGGATACATATACCATTTTGAGGGGATATAAAACATTTAATTGTGCAGCAGTATTCATATTCAGTTTTAATTTTGTAAAAATAAATATAGGCATTATTATTATTTTCCTGTTCCACAAATATGCACAAATGTATACATGCAACACAAACATATACTTCATCTACCATGTCTAAATAGCATAGTGGCTGAGTATATTAATGATAGGGACATAGAAAAGAGGTATGCAAAAATGTATCTTCACTGTCTTTCTTCAATTTATACATATCTGATTTTTGAATACTTAACAGTGTTCAATCATTAAGTTACTTACTATAGATTATAGGATTGCCACACTGGTCCAATATGATTACAGTCCAATGTGATTAGAATTACTTGTTAGTGTATACCTTATGTCTATACAAAACTACTTTATAACTAAACCAAGAGGTATAGCATACCTGATAAGTTATGACTGCAAAATAGCTTTTATGATTAAATTAATGTAAATGATTAATAATGGGTAATAGATTAAGTCAAAAGAGGAGATATGCATAAATAACAGAATAGTATATGAATGAATAAAAGTAAGGTAACAGTAGAAGAAAAAAATAGGTGATATTAGAAAATTGTATCTTCTAAAATTTAAAAGAAAATATGTTGAAAAGCTTCGAAATTGAACTGGACAAAAGTAAAAGCAACTGGATACTGAAGTAAGCAATTTAGTGGTTTATACCTACTTTTCAAATTAGAACATTATTCACATACCTTATTGCATACCAAAATTTAGCTGCTATAAAAATTATTAAATAATATTTATTTATTTCATCATGTTTATTAAAAGCAACATGATTTTCTTATGATTACATAAATGCATTATGGTGGACAAATTGCTCATTTGCCAAAAGAATCAAATGATCAATTCTTCAAATCATATCTGAAGCAATCATATTCAATAGGAAGAAATTGTTATTTAAAAATTTATGCATTTACTTTTCTTGGCTTTGCAATTAATAAATTTCAGTTACAAAGAAAGAAAAGTAGCTGTATGGTACATTTATTTTTCTTAAGGTAATTATTCTTAAAACATGTGAAGCATGTAATCCAGAACTATGAAAGAGAATATTTTGAACACATACATGCTGACATCAGAAAGCTCCTTAACACCTATCACTGAAAGGTGTTATCATACCATATTATTTTTTTAAAAGGTAAGTGTATGTATTCTTAAAAACACAATCTTGAAACTTCTGACAGTTTGCTTCTGAAGTTAATAGGACATGCTCTTATTGGGCTTGGTTGTGTTGTTTTTATGTGTGTTTGTTTGTTTTTAATATTTAAAATGTTGACATTCAACAATTCATATTCAATTTTTAATCTGCAGTCAGGTAAATCTTGTTCAACCTGTCTAAATAGCACACCATTCTAAGTTAACAAACAATTGGACAGTTTAATTCATTCATTGTTGTTCAAGGTGTTTTTTCTTTCTTTCTTTTTTTTTTGTGTGTGTGAAGAATGCTAGTGATACAAATCTCCCTCCTTTTGAAGGCTGAAGTAATAAGTAAGTTAGTCTTTAAATATTTTATTAATTCCATCTTGTTGAGAGTTAATGAAACTCGGCTGGTTAACTGGTCATCATTCTAGAGTTCATGCAGTTAGTCTGTTCAGTTATCTTTTCTTCTTTTCTTTTCTTTCTTTTTTTTTTTTAAGTCTACAATTCACTTGGTATCTGCAGATATTTACTTGTATGTTTTTTGTTTATTGATTTATACTGAACAGAACTGAGTAGTTGTAACAGATTCTGTATGATATGAACACATTAAAATATCTCCCATCTAACCCTCTACAGAAAAAGTTTGCTCAATTCTAAACTGAAATAATTGGCATGGCTTTCTGAACTATGACTGTAACAAACCAAAATAAACTATAAAATATAAGCATGAGCTACAACAGAAATTGTTCATACTTGAGAAATAAACAGTCATCCTGAAAAAAGAAATAATTTTCTGGGTCTCCCTGGTGTTCCAACCCTTTTTTTTTTTTTAAGATGTATTTATTTATTCATTCAGAACTGGGGTACAGGCCAGAGATGTGGAGGGTGAGAAGATTCACCAGAGACAGAACAGGAGCAGAACAGGCAGATCTATGGAGTACACTGCTGAGGGGAGCAGTGGGCGGGCCAGGAGGGGTCTGCCACGCCATGTGGATCTACTCCGGGGCAGGCGGAATCGGGAATGGAACTCATGCGGAAGTCGCTCAAGCTTCTCAAGTGTTGTGCTTTAACCTGCTGCACCACCAGGGAGGGCCCTGTCCGAACCCTTTAAAGTGTGGCAATGGGAGCAAGTCGTAGTCCCTTCAGTGCCAGTTTGACTCCCCGCCCTGAGTGTGACCCACATAGTATGGAAGGCCTCTCCCCACCTGTCTGCTGCTCCCCTCAGTGGTGTACTCATCAATCTGTCTGTTCTGCTCCCCACTCTGTCTCTGGTGAATCCTTTCACTGCACCTCTGGCTTGTATTCCAGTTCTGTATGCATAAATAAATAAATCTTAAAAATAAAAAGTATTTTCCTAGGCCATGAGCAATGATGGTCTTGCTTATGCACTTATTATTCTGACATTTAAAATTAATAATAAATTAATTAATTATGATATAATTTAATAAAAAAATTAATAAATTGTGATCTGCACATAGACTTAATACGCCCTAGTAATGAATCAGTTGTCTTTGTATTTCTATTCATTCAAAAGCCATGAAAATATCGGCATCATGTGGCCGCAATTTAGGTATGTGTGTCATAAGTGAAGAAAGATAGAAAATATTCTAATCTGCCCATGTCCTTTATAATGTTTTCAGGTTCATTAAAATATTTTCTCATGACAACAATTCAATTCCAAACTGACATGTAATTTGGGTATTAGAATCCTTTTTCAGTCCTTGTTTACAGTAACTACTCTGGTGATCTATTATGAATATGTAATCAGACTATTCTCACTTAATATTTGTAGATTACCAGAATATATTTGCACCTTTTATTTTGTTCTTGAACCACAAAACAATATCAAAGGTAATATTATTTTAAAAGAGAAGATTTTCAGGGTATTAGTCACATAATTCACCCAACAAGGCAAGGAAGACAGATGCTAGAATATCACTTAATTCTGGAGAATTTATTACAAGGTTCTAAAATTTCATTGAAGAGTAAAAACTCGGGTCTTTCTTCTTCAATAAAAAAATAACTTATTGGTTCAATTATATATAAGCACACTGACAATAAATTTCATCATACTCTATTTTGAATGAAATCAACAGACTATAGAAGGTATGTTTTGTGTTATATATAAGCATTTATAAATAATTAAGCCTAAATAAAAAAAAAAGTTTTTACATAAGATAGTTTAGCATAGGGTTTCAAGTCTGTGTATGACAAGTGTCAAAAATAATAAATGCTTTAAACATTCTGAGGGAGTTTGATTAGAGAAAATACTTTAGTAAATATCCTCAAATTAGTGGACTTTGGTAAATATTCTGTTTGATATAATGTCAAATTAATGTATGAGAAAACAGCCCATTTATTCAAAAAGTGATCTTTCAGTTTTTAAATGATAGCTAGGCATATTTTGATGGTTACATCTTGAAGAAAGATTACTTTAGGTAATTACATTTATAAAATAATATCTTATAAAATTACTAATATGCTTAGAAAAATCATTATTCTTTTGAATACTGCATCTCTGGTTTGAACATATTCCAAGTACCAACCATTTACTGTATAACTGACTCTTCTAGAACAGCACATGGATTTTGCCTGGGGTGAGGATGACTAAGAGTGATAACTTGGACTTAATTCTAGGTTACTTTTACTTTTACTTTCTTGCAAAGCAAATAAACAGAGCAACTGATGTAAATGAGGTAAGAAAGTAGAAGGGTGAATACACAACATGCTTTTTCTCCTGCTCCAAAAAAATTAAAAGTTTAGTATTTTTGGCAAAACACTGGGGACAAAGTATTGCTAAATCAGAGTGTATATCAGTGAACTAATTGTCTTCATGTCCTCAATAGTTATGTCAGCAACCAGAGTGACTTGGCTCTTAGCAGGCAGCAGGAAGCTGCAACCCTCATTCTTTCCCCCCACCCCCATATCATCTTGGCAAGACCAAATTGTTTCCATTTTCTATGCACTCTGCACAGTTTGATCTACCATACCAAAAATATTCTGCTTCACTGGTTACCCATACACGGAAAAATGCTTGTTGGAACAAAGGAAAAATATAGGTGCATGGAATTAAAAAAAACAAAACAAAACAATAACCCATTTAAAATAAAATATTCACAGATAATTTGCTATACTTACGTTATTTTTAATGTAAAAATAGCCCTAATTATTTTTATAAAATGTATATGAAGGCATCCTTGGTCACTCAGGAGTTAAAGACATAGTGCTGTCCAGCTATCTCCAGACACTGTAGCATGCATTTGATCTCTGGCCAGGGAGCTGGCCCACATGATGCAGCAGATCTTTCCTGTCTCTTTTGCTTCTCCCCTCAACAGAGTATTTCAGTAGATCTACCTGTTCTGCTTCTTACTCTCTCATTCTCTACCTTTGGCCTATACCCTAGTTCTCAATTGCATAAATAAAAAACCTAAAAAAAAAAAAAAAGTAGACTATACATTAGACTATCATTCCACCATGAAATAGTCTGGTAGCATTTATGGTTTTGATTTTTAATAATCTAACAATATATGTAGGAAATATATTTAATAAGTTAATGGAGATTTTTGTTGTAAATGTGCTAATGGACACCATATCAAGATATGTAAGCTCCATTTCATATGGTAGCATCTTTTACATTCCCTTTTTTTTTTTTTTTTTTTACTCAGAATAGACTGTGGCACATAATAAAATAGATTCTTTTTAGTTCATGACTTGCTCAGTTGCAAATTCATGTAAACTACAGGACCGGTTTGGCACCTGCTGTGATTATGAGTCTACTGCTGTTTCTCTAATCAGAAAACATTCCTATTAGATAACCATCTGGCTTGAAAAGCATCCCTTTTGCATTCAGAATGGTTTTGTTAGAATTCAGCCAAAGTATATTTTAAAAGGAAAGTTGTGTCAGCAAGACCAGTCTGTTTACTAATGGGATAGTCTGTTAAAATACCATTTGCAGTATAAGAGCCATAGAATAAAAATATTGCACAGTATGAACATAGTCTAGTTACATGTGAAAATGTAGATGGTAGCAACCTTTGTTCAAGGCCATCCCATGAAATCTGTTGAAATTTAGTTAGTTATAGTCATCATCTGGTCAGAACCAACTAAATTGCATGCTGCTCTGATTGTAATCATTATCATTAAACATGACATATCATGAATATTACTTTGTTAACCATCAGTAAGCATTTCCTCTGGGCACTAGGGCAGTACTTGGTTGTTGACTGAAACATATTTTTGCTTGTAGATGAGCCATTTTTTATTTATACTTTTATGTGAATGTATAATATGTGTATCTCACTATATATATTATATATCACTTGGCAAAATGATCATAACACCATAATTATACACTAGAAATACTTCATAGGAACCCCAAATATCTAAGTGCCTAGCTTATGCATTTTGAGTGCTTCATTGGGGGTCAGTAACAAATTCAATAAAATAATGGAACATGAAACTTAATAATATAGCTTAATTATTGTAAACATGAGTATGAAATAAATACTCCTCTTTGGGCTTTTCAATTAATGAGTAACTATAAGTTTGTTGAATGCACATACCTGGCAAGATGTTTTTAATTATATTTCAAAAAGTGGAGATATGGTTCCTGCTTTCCTGGAGTGTCATATCTATTTGAATAAACAAGACTGATATATAAAATTACTGCCTAGTCAGGAAAGAGTGCCTGTGGATATTTGTAATAATAATAATAATAATAATAATAATAATAATAAACTATGTAAAGATCATAAAAGGAAAATTAGAAAGTTAGAGGTAGAACTTTGGTCTGATTTGATGGGCAAGTTGGTGTTAGAAATGCTGAAAGCAAAGTGATGTGACCCATTTTAACACGCAAATGTTAAAATGTATGATACATGTAGTATGATATCACATGTCATACATATGATATTCATATTTGATTAGCTAAAAATCAGAGTTACCGATAGCTATCCAGAACCCTTGAATTTGGAGTCAAGTAATTTAATATTTTACATCCAAATCAGTACCCTCATTTTCTTCTTTTACTCATTTAGTTGGACTGCCAGTAGAGAATATAACAAACTTGGACTGAAGCATTATGGGCCATTCTTATGTTTTTCAAAGCTTTTTGAATTCTTGTTTATTATTATTATTATTAGCTTTAAACACTTCATGTTTTTGTTTGTTTGTTGTTTTTTCTTTTTTAATATGGTTACATTAAAAAATGAAGACTTACAACCTGGAATGATTGTCTTCTATGCACTGCAATGAACTCATTATGGGACCATACATAACTGGAATTAATAAAATCAGTCTTCTCAAGTTCTCAAGTCCCTTTACTAACATAACTTAGGCTAAAGAGAATCTCAGAAGACAATCTAAATGTAATCATTGAAACAAATAATGTTTGTGTCTGACAGAACTCAAGGGACCAGAAGCTGTAAAACAAAACATTTTAAGACCCATATCAAAAAGAGAAGAAACAACAAGTGGTGGTAAGAATGTGGAAAAACAGAAATCTTCCTACAGTGCTGTTGGGAATGAAAACTGGTACAGGTCTTATGGGAAGTGGTGTGGAGGTGTCTCAATACCACAAAAATTCAAAATACTCATTTGAAATGAAATGTGTACCCCTATTTACTGTAGTTCTATTAACTAAAACTAAATTATGAAAACAAACTAAATACCTAAAAACAAATGTGTCAATAAGATGTGGTATATATAATGCCATCAATTATTATTCAGCAATCAGAAAGGATAAACTCATGTGTTTTGTTGTAACATGGTTAGAGCTGGAAGGGATTATGTTCAGTGAAATACAAGAAAGATAAATGTATGGTGTTACTAATATTTGGAATACAGACTATACATATTACAGATATAGACAGATAAAGCCAACCTTGAAAACAGACACTTGATGGGCCCTCCCTGGTGATGCAGTGGCTTAAAGTACAGCACTATGAAGCTATTGCAGTCACTGTAGAGTAAGTTAGGTCCCTGGTCAGGGAAGTGACCCATTGTCCAAGGAAGTGACCCACATGGTGCAGCAGACCTCTCCTGTCCTGCTCCTCCCCTCAGCAGTGTATTTCAGTAGATCTGCCTGTTCTATGCCCTGCTTTGTCTCTGGTGAATCTTTTCACCTCCCACATCTCTGGTTTATACTCCAGTTAAGTATGCATAAACAAATAAATATTTAAAAATTAAAGAAGACTAATCCTTGAAAGCTGACTACAGAACTGATGCAAGCAGTGGGAAGAGGGGTGGGGAGGGAAAAACAGTAAAGGAAGGGAGCACAATTTATTTAGGTAGTAGTGGATTATTTGGTGGTAACTTCAGGACAGTATTGAATACATGAAGGGGGTATCCAAATATTACCACAATTTAAAAATAAATTAATTAAAAAGGAAGATTGCAAGAATAGTTTTTTGCAACCTTAAAATTAACATGTTTTTATACTCTCAATAAAAGTTTCTCCCTATTAGTTAGATGTGTAAATAGATTGATTAAATATTAAACAATTTAAAAATAGTAAATAATTTTAAAATATCTGAAAGGTAAATGTGTATGCACACAAATACAAACAATGAGGAAATACCAAAACATCAAACAGAAATTGATCTAATCTGACCTCATAAACTCTACATGTTAATATATGTATATCTAAGAGAAAACAGTTTTAAGACAATTAAAATGTCAAAGGTCACAGGATAAATTGTAACTATAAACCAGTATCTCTCAAGTAGAAAGCCTATGCTACTGACACAATTTAAAAATTACAATTTAGTGGCCCTCCCTGGTGGCGCAGCGGGTTAAAGTACAGCACTAAAAAGCTTAAGCCACTTCCGCATGAGTTCGATTCCCAACTGCCCCGGAGGAGACCACATGGCGAGGCAGACCTCTCCTGACCCGCCCGCTGCTCCCCTCAGCAGTGTACTTCGTGGATCTGCCTGTTCTGCTCCCCACTCTGTCTCTGGTGAATCCTCTCACCCTCCACATCTCTGGCCTGTACCCCAGTTCTATATGCATAAATAAATAAATCTTTAAAAAAATTACAATTTAGCACAATAATAAAATAAATATAAATAATAAGAAAGGGTCATACACTTGTTTTTCTGTTTGTTTTGAAGATTTATTTATTTTTTCATACAGAACTGAGGTACAGGCCAGAGGTGCAGGGGCAGTGAGAGGATTCACAAAATACACAGCAGGAAAAAGAATAGGCTGACTGATAAAGTACACTGCTGAGGGGAGCAGTGGATGGGCCAAGAGAGGTCTGCCGTGCCATGTCCTTTAAAGCACTGTGCTTTAAACTACTGTGCCACCAAGGAGAGCCCTGCTTTTCTACTTTTCTATTTTCTAACATCATTAAAAAAGGAACCACTTGTTCGATATTATTGTATGTGATGTGGAAAAAAAGGAATGGGGGAAATCACAAGTAAATATTTTAGTAAATCATATGCTTTTTCATTTAACATTTCTACATTAGCAAAGTCTTCACTCTCCAACCTCTCCTTATAAAAAACAAAGGCAAATAAGAAGAAACAATAATATATATATATATACATTTGGTCAAGAATATTTTGTGTCCTTACTTCAGATAACACTGACAACCAGAATCACAAATTCAATATATTTCTGCATTTTCCTTTCTGTCAAAAATCATTGGTAGAAAGAACGGGTGCTTGCTATTAAAGGAATTCAGTGTTCTAGATTATTGAAATATACTGGAGATTGATCAATGTAAAAAGTGGCCCAAAGGAGTCCTGCATCATCAGAACTTAATGAGATCATATTTTGGCTTATTCCCAAAGCTAAAATCTGTCTGTATTTTATAGCTGAAGGGAACAGGATTAATTGATTGGCTTTATAAATAAGGTTAACTATTACTGCTTAGTTTTAAATCAGGATCTTTGCACGTTTATCAATGCTATACTAACTCCTTTTTACCCTGCTCTTGATATTTTTCCACAAGTATAACAATCTTTGCAACTCTTTGCTAAAAATGGAGGAAAAATAATAAACCAGATCATTAAAAATAAAGAGAGCTAGGATGGAGGGGGAAAGGACTGTGCAAATTACATAGTTCAGAAAGTCAAGAATGAATGCAGGAATTATTATTTTTAAAGTTGCATTTGTTGAGGAAATGCTGATTTACTACAAGCGCACGTCTTGGGTTTGCATGTCTACAACTACAGTTGTTGTTTTTCATTACACCCACACCAAAGGCCCCCACACTACTTCATTAGTTCCCACTGCTGCTGCCCTTTGCTACCAGCCCCTTTACTACCACCTCACCATAATCCACTTCTGTTAACTTAATCATCGTCTATTGTGCTCTACCCCCTCCAGTTCTCTTGCCTTTCACTGTGTTTTCTTCTTGATGCCTCTGATACAAGGTCAGTTTCAAGGTTTGGCATTATCTTACCTTTTGTTTGGTTTCTCTATAGTCCACATGTAAGCAAAGCCATAAGTTGTCTTTCCCTTGACTGATGTTGTTTAGTATAAGCCATTCCAGCTCCTTCCATGATGCCAAAATTGGCATGACTTTATCTACTTTTGACCAGTATGTAATTATTCACAGTGCATATACAACATATTTTCTTGAGCATTTAGGTTGCTTACATATTTTGGCATTGTAAATGGTGCTGCAAGGAACGCAGGAGTTCAGATTTCTTTTCAAATCTGTGTGCTTGTGTTCTTTGGTTAGATACATAGGAGTTGAATTTCAGGTTTTATGACACTTTTATAGACCATGTTTTGAGGAACTTACAGACAGCCTTCCACAGTGGCTTGACCAATTTACACTCTTATCCACAGGTTAAGATAATTGATTTTATCCACACTCTCCTCAGCACTTGTTGCTTTTATTTTATTTTATTTTCATATAGGAATTTCTCACTATAAGGTACTATCTCATTGTTTTTGACCTATGTGTCCCTGGTGATAAATGATGATGTACTTATATACACGTGTGTTTCTATTTTCATGTCTTCTTGGAGAATTGTCTATTTAGTTCCTCTGTCCATTTTTTTTTTTTGAATGCTAGGTTGTTTTGTTTTTGTTGAGTTTTATGAATTCTGCAGATTTTCACTATCAGTTCAATATCACATAAATGATATACAAATATTTTCAACCATTCAGTAAGGTGACATTTTGTGTAGTTATAGTTTCTTCCCCTGTATATTTATTTATTTAT
>NW_004567104.1:3814385-3821561 GCF_000260355.1 Condylura cristata
GGCGAGAGGCTTCACCAGAGACAGAGTGGGGAGCAGAACAGGCAGATCAACGAAGTACACTGCTGAGGGGAGCAGCGGGCGGGTCAGGAGAGGTCTTCTGCGCCATGTGGTCACCTCCGGGGCAGGCGGGGATCGAACTCATGAGAAAGTGGCTTTAGCTTCTCAGTGCAGTGCTTTAACCCACTGCACCACCAGGGAGGGCCCCCCGTATATTTAATCAATGTAGTCACAATTGATTATTTTCTCTTTAATTAATTTACTGCTGGAAATATAGTCCTCAAAATATTTCAGAGTTTATTTTATGCAGTGTTATTCCTATGCTTTCTTACAAGTTTTCTTTTTTTAAAAATTTCAGGTCTTTTACCCATTTTATAAAAAATAATTTTCATGTTCATTTATGAGGTAGTGTTCTAGTTTATCTTTTGCATATGACAGTCTGATGTACAAACACCATTTAGTGAAGAGACTGCCATTAGACCAGGGTAGATACTTAACTCCTTTGCCAGACTATTGACAAATAGATTTGTAGTTTTATTTCTGAGCTCTCAAATCTATTCAATTGTTCTGTTTTTGTTCCAGTTTCATGCTGGTTCAATCATTAAGGTTTTATTGCACAGTTTAAAATCTGGGAATGCGATAAACCCATTTTCCCCTTTCTTGTGATAGAGGAGTTTGACCCTCTGGAATTCTCTCTTTTGATGGTTCCATATGAATTTCAGTAATAGTACCTATTGCCTTAGAGAATAGCCAATTAAATTGTAGGTTCTTCCTATCTATAAACAGAAAATATCTTTATATCTCTGTGTCTTTTTTATTTCTTTCAACACTTTTATAATTAAGTCCTTCACCTCCCTTTTAATATTTTTAGCCAGATATCTTTTCTAATTAGATTATAAATTGGGTAGCTATAGTATTTTTTTTTATTTTCTATCTCATTGTAATTAAAAAAAATGAAAGTATGTAAGATGTAATAAGCAAATTTTTTTTTAATTTTATATCTGGCCATTTTGCTGAACAGTTTCATTTTTTTAAACATTTTTTCCCCCTGTTGCATCCTTGTGATTAATATATGTTATCATACCATCTTCAAATAGTGATAGTTCTTATTTCCTAATTTGGATTCCTTTTACAGATTCTCCTGCATAAAAATCTCTAGATAAGACTTCTAACATTATGTTGAATATCAGTGGCAGAGTGAACAGCCTTGTCCTATATCATACCTCACTGGAAAGGCCTTCAATTTTATACTATTGAGAAATATAGTAGCTGTGGTTTTGCCATATATGGCTTTTATTATGTTTTTATATGTTTGATTCATCCTCAATCTTTCAAATATTTTCATTATAAACTTATGCTTATCAATCAAATGTGTTTTCAGTTTACTGATGTGATCGGTTGGTTTTTCCTTTCCCTTTTTTTTTTTTGATGTAGTGAATAACACTGATTGATTTTAGGTTATTGAACCATCTTGTGTTTCTAGTATAAATACCTCAAGGGCCTCATGTTTAGTATTTTTGATGCATTGATGGACTCAGCTAAGTAGATTTTTAAAATATATAAGTTTAGTTTTACATCATTGTCTGCCCTTTTTCCATCTATCTGAGTTGTAATTTCCATGGACTTCCCATCATCAATTTACCTGTATGCCATCCCCATAGTCCAGTGAATTTTACCCCCACATCCCATTTTTTTATCCTGTTCCTCACTCCACCCCCATGTCTCTGGTATATAGTTGCTCATTACTATTATTTGTTTTCCCCCACCAGTCCTTTATGCTCCTGCTATGAGTGAGCCATCCAGTATTTTTCTTTTCCTTTCTGGCTTATTTCACTAAGCATGATCCTTTGCAGCACCATCCATGTTGCTGCAAAAGACATGTATTTATCTTTTTTGATCACTGAATAATATTCCATTGTGTATGTGTACCATGCCTTTTTAATCCTGTCATCTACTTTTGGGCATTTGGGTTGATTCCCTGTCTTTCCTATTGTAAATAAAGCAGCAATAAACATGGGGGTGCAGGTGTCTTTTTGAATCATTGTTTTTTTGTCTTGTGGATAGATAACTAGGAGTGGGAGTGCTGTGTCATATGGAAGCTCCGTATTTACGTTTGAGAATATAGTGATTTTACTAGTTTGCATTCCAACCAGAAGTACAGGAGAGTTCCTTTTTCTTAGTTGACTAGATTTTTTTTTTTTTAAAGGAGTTTTGCATCCATTTTGATTAGGGAGACTAGTCTGTAGTGTTCTTTAGTGTATAGTTTACAGTGGTCTATAGTGTATCTTCACTTTTTTTTTTGTATTATTGTAATGGTGGCCTCATTTGTATATGGATGTGTTTCTTTATAACAATAGTTTGTATTCTTTAATCTTACAAGTCGGTCTTTATAGGACAGAGTATTCTTGTATGATAAATGTTTTCTCGGAGTAGTTTGCTTAGGTCTCTTCAAAACTATAGTGTTTCTTCAGGTCTAATGTTAGATTATTTATAGGTTATCCATTCATTCCCCTTGTCCGCTTCATTATTCATACATTGTCCCTCCTACCACAGGACTCTTGAAAGGTTTACTATTACATGTCTTGCAGGGGTTCTTGTTTCAAAGGTAATCTAGTGTTGCTTAATTTTCATCTGTTGTTTTTTTATGACACTCGTCAAGTTTGAAAGGTTTTCCTCCTTTTTTTTTTTTTCCTTAGTTGTAAGTATGCTGCATTTGTGGACATTGCATTAGGATTAGTAAAAAGTACCAAGGGAGGGCCCTCCTTAGTGGTGCAGTGGGTTAAAGCACAGCACTAAGAAGCTAAAGCCACTTCAGCATGAGTTTGATCCCTGCCGGAGAGGTGACCCAAATGGTGCAGCAGACCTCTCCTGACCGGTCAGCTGCTCCCCTCAGCAGTGTTGTCTGCTCTATTCCCAACTCTGTCTCTGGTGAAGCCTCTCAATGCCCTGCACCTCTGGCCTGTACCCAAGTTCTGTATACATAAATGAATAACTCTTTTAAAAGATACCATGGGAATGTTGTTCTGGCATTCTAAAGTTGTGAATTAATTCAGTAAAGAGCTAATCTGCATTTTGATTAATAAATAAACTGTCACATACATTTTCATTATTCAGCATATTTAATTATATATAAGAACATAACAACCAGTATTAATGTTGGAACTACCCACATTTATCAATAATCATGCTGGTTGAAATAGAGGAGTTTAGTAAAATATCAATAAGTGCATCCTGAGATAATCAAATGACTTTATAGAAATTGCAATACATAGGGCATCATGTTGGTGCAATAGGCTGAGTCTCAACATTCTGAAGCTATCTGTCACAACTGCAGCACAGGTTCAATACCAGGCTAGGGAGCTGACCCATATGGCTCATAAGTCAATAGACTTCTTCTGTCTCAACTGCTTCTCCCCTCATCAATGTATTTTGTCCAATCTACCTGTTACGTTTTCGAGTCTGTCTCTGGTGAATCATTTCATCCCCTATACCTCTGGCCTGTATCTCAGTTCTTTCATGCATAAATAAATGCATATTTAAAAAATTACAGTGAGGAATATTTTATATTTTAGATGTAATTGCTAGCTACTTAATAGATAATGGTATACTTCCTTTAAATTGACAAATGTATGATAACCTCAAGTGCATATGAATATATGTTTTACATACAACTTTTGTTAAGCATTGACTGGCACAGAACTCTCTTTTCCTGTGCTCCATTGCTCAAAATTCAATTCTATGATTTTACCTAGAAAGAAGAATTAAATTTTAATCTGTGTAACTGTGTATCCTGGATTCAGACCCGGTGTTTGTGGGCAATAGGAATCTCTATCTTAGTCTACCTTCCTGGTCACCAAATACCAGCTTCTTTCCTTTTCTTACATATAGAGTACTCTCCTCTCCCATTTCTGCATGCCAGCTCAATTTAAAGGATTTCTGTGTGATGGATAGATCTTTCTACCAGGTCAGAAATAACTCTCCTTGGCATGTAAACAAGTAAACTAAAATAAGAAACTACCTTATCTACTCGACAGTCCATATAATCTAATGGAACATGATGATTGCACTTAGAAAGTTCTTGTCAGAAATTCAATGAAAAGGGAGTACACGATAACCATTTGTTCTTAAGAGCTTTCTAAACTAATAAAGACCTATTTTTAATTTGAGGTGAGAAATAGGTCATAATGGAATGGGTGGTGGGAAGCACACCCTCCCTACGTTGTATAGATTCAACATTCTGTGCATGACCTACTTTCTGTTTTTACAACAGAGCATAACATTCTTTCATATCTCAAGTAGTGAAAGGCTTCTTTAATCCAGATTCATGTTTTCTTTAGCAATACAGTTCTCTTAAAAAGTAACATACGCTTCTCTGCTATATGCCTCTCAGACTGTTCTGTGAGCCAATAACTAAAAGTTATTTCCCAGATATGATCTTCAACTCTGCTCCAATTCTCAGATTCTTTGTTCTCATGGCATGGCAATCTCTGAGAATGCTTTATTAACTGATTTACCAACATGTTTCACTTTTTTTTTTTTTTTTTTTTTTGCTTACTATTGCTTTCTTATCCTCTTCTGGTTTAAAATGCCTTCTTGAAATGGTTCACTGAAGACTTGTTTTTGTTTGTTTGTTTTCAGCAGATTTACAAGAGAAATAAATCAAAAACATATCACCTCACTTTTTTAAAATAATTTAGTTGGGTTAAAGAATACAGTATTTCTAATAATTTTCTTTGTGTGTTTTGAAAATTCTATTAAATTCTAGCATAATTATTCTGACAACAAAACCCCACATTAATTAATTATACTTGTTTTTTTGTAGGTCAATTGTCTTGATGTGTTTTTTCTATTCTTCAATTTTGAAAATTCTATAGTTTTTCTCAAATTTTACTTTTTCATTCTGATTTTTTTTTCTCTGTAACTCTGTTATACATTCAGTAGAAGTATTCATTCTTGGACTTCTTAGTCCTTCTCTTTCATAATTTTGCACCTACCTCTCTATACATTACTTTGCATTACTTGTCTTCTAATTTTCTCATTTTCACTTCAATCACTTTTTTTCACCACTGAATTATATTTAAATAACTAGTTTTAATTTTTGAAATTTATATTTCATCTCTTGAACATATATTGGCCTTTGCAAAGTTTCTGTAGCACATTTTATTTAACTTATTTACTAATTTCAAATTATTCATTTTATTTTATCTTTGCTAGATTTTGAACAGGCATTGCTTTTACCAGCAGGTATCACACCCATTGTTGCCCCACAACCTTATTCCTATGGTCCATCTCTCTACTGTTTGTTGTGTTATTTCCTCCCCTCTTTCGACTTTGTAACTTCCCTCAGCCCTGCCGTATGCTTCACATCTTTGTCTTTTCTATTGGTGAATTTATTCTATTATCATTTAGTATGATTATTGATATGTGACAGTCTGTTACTACCATTTTGTTCATCATTCTGAGGTTTTATCTAATACTCTGTACTTTGTGTTCAGTTTTCTGTATCTAAACCATCATTCCTTTTTTTTTTTTTAATTTATTTATTTATGTATACAGAACTGAGGTACAGGTCAGAGGTGCAGAGGTGGTGAGTGGATTCACCAGAGACAGTGGGAAGCAGAATGCCAGACTGATGAGATACACTGATGAGGGGAGCAACTGGCAAGAGAGGTCTGCTGTGCCATGTGGACCACCTCCGGGGTAAGGATCAAACTTGCACTGAAGGGGCTGCAGCCAGCTTACAGTGCTGCACTTTAACCTGATGCACCACCAGGGAAGGCTCCATCATTTCTTTTAATAATTTCTCCGTCCCCTTTTCTTCTTCTACTTTGAGGTCTCTGGTTCTTATATGTCCTTTCATCATGGTGTCAGGAAATTCTCAAAGCACTGCTTCATTGTTTCCCCTTCTTGTATATTTCTTTTTATGTTTTGATTATTTTCCATTTGCATATCCAGTTTCTGGCATTCATTCTCCTACTTGGTTAATTCCTTATTGATTTTGTTCAGACTGTTTCTTTCCCCTATTGGCAGTTCCATAATTTTTGCAATTGTATTACTTTGCTATTTAGAGTTTCAGTCTCTATCTTCTCTCTCTCTTTTTTAATGTGTTTCTCATAACATTAATTTGATATTCAGTTTGGTAACATATCTCTAAAACATTTTTCTCTGTATTGTACTAATTATTTGACTTTCTTCATAATAGTGGTTTTGTATTATATACCTCATGGTAAGAAAAAAAAAATCACATCTTTGTGTCTTGTCTATGCATTTTTTTTTCTTTATTTCTTTTCTTTTCTTTTTCTTTTTCTCTTTTTTTGGATGCAGTTTATTTATTTTTTTTTTCTTTTGCAGATTCTTTTGGTCATTTGTGCTTTTGTTTTTCCTTATTATTTGTGTTGGGTTAATTCTGCTGTAGTTGTGTCTACTGTTAAGTGAGGTTCCTCCTCCCCCAATGTTCTGGGCATTTGCTAGTCAGTGTGCACTACAGCTAGGGCCTGATGGGATTTGGAACAACCATAAGAATGAAATAGCACCAACATATCACCTACAGCTAACATACGCCTAAATTTCTTTATTTATATTCCCTGTCACAATGTTCATAAGGGAGGGGGAAATAATTGTGTTAAGAATCAAAAATAAAACAAATGCACAATGACCTTAGAAAATAATAATATGTTAATTTTCTCATGATATCAATTTCTCCTATAAAAATAGTTTTCTCTTATTTTGAATGATTTTTCATGGTTGACTTGCCCTTGCCAGACAATTTCACTCTCTTTTTTACACTGGTGGCAGAATTTTCGGAAGAGTCACTACTAAGTTTCTTGATGACTTGGCATGAGTACTGACATTTAAAGTGACTTTATGGTTCTTTTTTCCTCCTCTTAGCAGCTGAATGTCTCAGTTGCTGGTTTAGACCATTTTCTCTGTTTCCCTCATCACTTTTCTGGGGCTTTTTTCTATAAATTTCCTTTCATTTTCAG
The DNA here is from genome assembly GCF_000260355.1 of Condylura cristata. Lineage (NCBI taxonomy): Eukaryota > Metazoa > Chordata > Mammalia > Eulipotyphla > Talpidae > Condylura > Condylura cristata. The sequence continues at coordinate 3,821,366 of NW_004567104.1, forward strand.
TGTACTCTTTTGATGAGTCATCTTCATCTTCTTCACTTTTAGAATAATCTTTCTCTTTCTTTAGAAATAGAGCTTCTGGCCCTCCCTGGTGGCGCAGCGGGTTAAAGCACGGCACTGAGAAACTAAAGCCACTTCCGCATGAGTTCGATCCCCGCCTGCCCCGGAGGTGACCACATGGCGTGGCAGACCTCTCCTG
>NW_004567104.1:3821661-3840879 GCF_000260355.1 Condylura cristata
AATAAATAAATCTTTAAAAAAAAAAAAAAAAGAAATAGAGCTTCTGGGCTGGGGGACACCAAAAAAGAAAAAAAAAAAAAAAAGAAATAAGGAAAGAAAAAACAAAGCTGCAATGTGATATTGAATTCTTTATCAGAGATCTGTTCTATCCACCCAAAATATTGCACAATTTTGCAATTTGATGCATTTGATTGTTAAATGGGTCCCTGTGTGGCTCTCCAAGACGTACTTGTTCAGAAGTAGATCAGGCCTTGCATTTATTTATTGTATCTTTGTCATACAAATGTGTGCATTTAATCAGGATTATGTCAAGAGCAGGAGTTTCTCACCAGATTTCTTTAAGTGGGATGTCCCAGAAAAATCTGTGTCAGTCATTTGTTTTAACTAGATTCTCCTACTGTTCTCTGGTGAACATTATTCAACAGCTAAGACCTCTCTCCACTCTAAGTTTAGTGTGATGCTGAAAAAAGTTTTTGTGTTTGATTGGTTTCACCTTTTTCCTTGAGATTCATCTTCTTCATCATTTATGATTTTTTCAGACTATTTTTCTTTCTTCTCTTCATTCTCTGGCTCACTTTTTGGCTGTTTTATCGTGTTATTTGATAGTGGAGAGATATTTCTTTGAATTTATATCTGTTGTGACTTTTCTTCTTTCTACCCTAAGCAAGCTTGTTTGGGAGGACTTTCATTTATATAACAAATCAGCATGATACTGGGGCCCTCCTTTGTGGTGCAATGGGTTATTGTGCAGCACTGTGAAGCTATCCACAGTCACTGCACCATGATTTGAGCCTCCACCAGAAAGTGAACCACATGGCATGACAGACCTCTCTTGACCCACTTACTGCTCTCCTCAGCAGTGTGTTTCAGTCAATATGCACCCCATTTGGTCTCTTGTGAATCCTCTCACCCTTCTGCACCTCTGGCCTACTCTAGTTCTTGTATGCATATATTAAAAAAAAGGGGGGGTGATCCTTAAAAGAAAAATAAGTATGTTACTATAAGGGGAGAGCCTGTGACCCCTCTTTAAGAGACACAATAGAGATTCCCCTGTTCTTTTCTACCTCAGTGTAAGACCACCAAACCCAGTAAAGGGCAGGGTTTGACCCACCAGGGATCAATCATCAATCAGATTTGAAAGGTAGGCACCATGAAACATTTATAACAAGGGCAACATAGGGATTTAAGTATATTCATTCACTGAGGCCTTAACTTCAAGTACTCACTCATTAAGACCTTCACATCTAATATCTAATCTACACTTTGAATTACTGCTTGAAAGTTATGCCTGTTGAATTACTGCTTGAACGTTATGCCTGATCCACCAGACCACTGGGTTTTTCCCAGCATCTCAACGAAGCTTTGGTGCATCCTTAACCATATTACCACCTGATGACTGGCACTGGCTGGCACTGCTGGTTTAAGTCTGATCATCTCTAAGAGTTGTTCATAGCTTCTGACCCTCCAGCATCACTTGGCCATAGTTCCTGCCTCTTGCATCACAAGAAGCATCTCCTATTTATGTTGCCTGACATACTGCCTACTTGGCCTCCAAAGCACTGCCACTAGCTGCTTTGCTGGTGCCTTAGCAGTTTCTCCTGTGACTATCTCCACCTACAATGAATTGGGTCCCAGCCTACCATTTATCAGTGTGACACCAGTTCCAAGTTCTCATCAAAAGGACAATACTGCCTTGCATGAACAGCTTTTGATTTGGACTACTGAACACTGCAAACATTATCTGGAGTAGTATTTATTGACTAAATAATAGCTTCTTTTTCATACATTTCCCAATTTCTCTCAATTCCAATTTCTTTTTTTGTGACTGCATTCTCAGTCTGTGTTGTGTTTTGCAGTTAGAAATGCACAGGCAGGGACCCAGAATCCATGATATTCTCCAAAATTTGTGTGGTTTATGAACCATCTAAATTGTCCACATGGATCAACTGAGTTCTTAGGATAAGTGGGGGTGTTTTAGGAAGGATAGGTTCATGCTGAGACATAGCAATCACTAATTAAAATAATTTCTGGAGGTTCCCCTGATTGCATATCAGGTTAAAGCACCACATTATGAAGCTACCTACAGCCACTGGAGCACAAGATAGATCTCTGTCTGGAGACCCACATGGTGGGGCCGAACTTTCCTTTCCCACCCACTGCTCCCCTCAGCAGAGTATTTCAGTGGGTCTGTCTGGTCTATACCCTACTCTGTCTCTAATGAATCCTCTCACCCCCTGCACCTCTGGCCTATACCCCAGTTCTTGTATGCATAAATCAATAAATCATAAAAAAAAATAGGGCCTAAGTACAGACACAGGGCAGCAAAGGACATTAAAATTGGCCAAAGACACTGCCCAAATAGTTTACTGGTCACTGCCTGAGTTCACTACCCACACACACAACTACAAGATTACTCAGGCTCAGGGATAAAAACAATGGGATTTAACAAACCAAGGGAAAACAAAGATTTACTGAGGCCAAAATGGTCATTTAACTGCCCTGAAGCAGTATCCATTATTTTCATTTAAACAAGAGCAGCTAAGAAGGTGTCTTCCTGGCACTGAGGACACAAAGCTTTTCTTGAATCCACCACACATCCAAGATAACATTTCCCTGTCCCTGCTGACCTAGAGCATGTGACAAACTCTAGTCCAGGTTCTGTCTCATGAAAACAGAAGATACAACCGGAGACTTTTCCCGATTCTGGGATACCCAGTGAAGCACCAGCAAAGAAACACTCAAAACATAAAACCTGTGCTGTTTCAGCACTAGGAAGCCAGCTGACCACACTGCAGCAGGACACACTGCAGCACGAGTTTGATCTGTCACGTGGCTGGAGACCTATCCTGTCTCCTCAGCTTCCCCCCTCAGCAGTATATTTCAGTATATCTGCCTGTTCTTCTCCCCACTCTACCTCTGGCGAATCCTCTCACCACTCTTGCAACTCTAACCTCTATCCCAGTTCTGTATGCATAAATGCCTCTTAAAAAAAAAAAAAAAAACTGTGCTGTTTACCACAATGTTTTTTTTTTGTTTTTTTTTCAGTGTTGTGAGTAGAGATGGGGCGAAACACTGAGGGAGTAGGGAGGGGAGTGAGGACCGTGAGTGGCTGTGGGTCTTGGGAAGAATGAATGTTTGAATGTATACTTAATTGTTGGTCATGTGACATTTGTGTGACTATAAATATCACTGTCCTTTTCTGCTAGAGATAAAAAAGAATATATATTTTTATTTTGGTAAGACTTGAAGTGAGTATAATATAACTTTATTGTATTGATGTAAAGATACCACTATTATGTAAAGATGATATTGGAGCATCTCTGGGAATGTTGCCAACACTTTCTTTAACTTTTTTTTTAGTCCTACTTTATTATCATTTTTTTCCTTTTTCTGGCTTAAATTCACACCATTGAAATCACTCTTTTAGAAATTACAATAAATGTGAAACTTTGTCTCTTGGAGACTACCAAGAACACTATATATTGTAGAACAGTATAAACGGAGAAGTAACAAGATAACTCAAGATAACTGTACTCTATGGATCTGGAAATAGGGACTGGGGTATGTTCCATCACATATTGAACAGGGATATTTCACCAGATTTCTTAAGTAACAAATTTGAAAGTAGAGAAAGTAGAGAAAGTTTTTAGTGTTTTTTTTTTTCAGTAATTAGGGAGGAAATAAAGATAAATTTCTAGGACTTAGGAAGAAATGTTGTAAGGATAAAGACAAAGTATATGAAAACTGGCCAATTCAGATTGTGTGCAAATCATCTATAAATACTAAATAAAATATAACATTATATTCAGTTACTGATTACTATATTAAGTTTCAATATAAATATTTTTTATTTTTCCGTTCAATATTACTAGTATTCAACATGGTTTCTTAACAAAAGAAACACTATCTGATAGATGTTTATATTGATAGACTGGAAAATATAATTTATAAAATATTTAAATATGTCAAATATTTATGTATTCATATTTTATCATTCAACCTACTATCGTGATTTAATAAGAGAAAGGAAATATCACACATAGATCCACAAGTCTGCAATGCTATAGAGCAGGCCTATGTATTTACTCTCTCTGCAACCCAGATGCATATTGATGCAAGTCTACAAACAAAAGGAAGTGAGTGATTTCTGGTGTTGTTTATAATGCTATGGCTTATGTTCTCCATATCTAGTGAACTCCCAAATCAGGGTGCTATTCAGCAAAGTACAATCAGTAAATTTGTTGGAGTGAACAGAAAATAAGTATTTCTACTTGAAGGATGAAAACCCAGTTTGTTGCAAGATTTCTTGTATGTGATCAGTAAACCCAGAAGTGTGGACCTAAGTGACAGGATTCAAATCAAGGCTATTGTAGTTCATACGATTTGAATAAAAACTTCAAGGATTTGTTGAGTACTCACAAGAATACAGCACAGATGTCCCCAACTTTATGATGGTTCAATTTATGATTTTGGTTCAATTTACCTTTTTTTGGATGTTATCTTGGTGTGAAAGACATGCATTCTGTAGAAACTGCACTTGAAATTTTGAATTTTGATCTTTTCTCAACTAGGGAAATGCAGTAAGATCCTCTCTTGTGATTCTAGGTGGCAGATGCAAATAATCACAAAATAAACAACTATTACTTTATGATGCACTATAATATATTTATATGCACACACAAAAATATACATTATATATATATATAATGTATATTGACGTGTGTGTGTATGTGCATGTGTGTATAGTATTTTAGTATTTTTTAACAATATAGAATTCCTCCCCACAGGTGAGGTTACCATAGTTTTCTCATCACCAGAGAGTCCATAGTTCTCTACCACAATCCAGTAATATTTTTAAAACTTACACTGGGGTTCCTGGAGCATAAACCCATTGTAAGTAGAGTACAATCTGTATTGGTTCTTTTGATACTACCAATAAGAAATTAATTAACAATTAAAGTATTTATGAGTGAGCAATTGAATAATGTTTTAACTGACTAAGTTTTTAATCACTGTGGACTTCCACGTATTCTGAAACAGAATAGTATAATGATTAACATCACAATCTCTGCTTTTAATGCCTGATTAATTTTATCATATCTACAGATCTATCACCTTTTACTGTGTGATGTAGAATGAGTAAATTAACCTTCGTGTACTCCAGTTTTCTCATCATTAATTGGCTTAATGTTTAAATGAGTTATGTACATAAACATTGAGATTAGGGCCAAACACATTGTGAACGCTAAATATTATAGGTCACTATAATCACTATTTTCATATGCATATTCTTAAATGAAGTAGAGCAACACAGTGGTTATTTTAAATCATCATTTTTAACTATGAAAATGTAATATAAAAAAGGAAGGTAGGGAATACAAGATTTCTCTTTATCAACACTTGTCTGGAAGTTCTGAAAAGTCCCTTCTCTTGCTACCTTCACCCACCTGGTAACAAGATGCTTTCCTCTTCCCATTTCAAAATCATAAGAACTAATGAGAGATTTTTTTTTAAGATGTCTTATTTTATTATGTATTCAAGAATTGGGTTGAAGGCCAGAGATACAGAGTGATAGGCTTCATCAGAGACAGCATAGGGAGCAGAACAGGCATATCTGTTGAAATACACTGTTGAGGGGAGCCACAGGTGAGATAGGAGAAGTCTTCTGGGCCATGTGGGTCAGCTCCTGGCTGCGGATCCAACTCATGCCACAGAGCCTGCTTGATAGAACAGAGACATTAACTCCTATGACCAGGGAGGCCTAGAACTAATGGCACATTTTAAGGAACAGGGTTACAAATGTTAAATATGTGGAGGTAGGAAAATATTGTATGCATTGATTTAAGTAGGATTGCATCACATGATCTTCATAGACAATAATAGCTTTCTTCCTGCAGTTTTTTGACATGTTTTTCAATCATAGACTACCAAGAACATATTATATATATTGTTAGTACTGTATAACAAGATACTTTGCCATGTTTTATATTTTATTTACATGCAATAATTATCTCTGTTATTTATTTAAATTGATACCTTAAGCCATATTAAAATACTAATTTAACTAAACCAACTTTTAAATTTATATTACATTGTTTCTTTATTAGTCAAGACACCTTCCTTGTGTGCTAAGATATGTAGCACCTTAACAAAGGAGCAATCTACTATATCTCCTTTTCTCCTCTTTTCTTTCCTTTATTCACTAGCATATTTATTTCATCAGTATAATCTACTAGTTTTACTTTTTATTTTTTAAGATTTTATTTTATTTGTACGTACAGAACTGGGGTACAGGCCAGAGGCTCAGGGGCCGTGAGAGGCTTCACCAGAGACAGAGTGGGAAGCAGAACAGGTAGATCCACGAAGTACACTGCCAAGTGGAGCAGCGGGCGGGTCAGGAGAGGTCTGCCGCGCCATGTGGTCACCTCCTGGGCGGCGGGGATCGAACTCATGAGGAAGTTGCTTTAGCTTCTCAGTGCAGTGCTTTAACACGCTGTGCCACCAGGGAGGGCCTGTACTAGTTTTACTTTTAAATCTATTAAATTTTCCTGCTCTCCAAAGCTTCCACTGATTAGCATTTTTTACTTAGGAATATAAGTGCATTACATAGCTACACACTCATTCTCCACAGATGAGTGATTAGATAGGGACAGACAGACAGACAGAGAGATAGACCTCATCTTGCTACTAATACTAATGCTTCAATCTCTAAAGTGATGTTTTCTCGTGTTTAGTTCAGATTCCTGAAAAGGACCTTCCATCACTACAAAAGTTGATCACATCAATTTATTTAAGATTTTTTTTCTCTCTTTTTTTATAAACCAATATATTGACCTTCGTACTTTTCAATTCCTCCTGATATGAACATATCTACAGATTTGACTGATAACACTCTCAGCAACAGGTTTTAGCACAAATATTGCATCCTTAGGGATTCAATTTCTTCACTTACCTAAAATATCCCCCTACGCTGCTATTCTCTGTAACATACACCGCCTAATCCATGTTTCTTTCTAATACCCTAAGTTTTCATGCCTTCCTAACACAACACATTTTTCTGAGCATATAAGCTCCATTATTCTTACCTAATTTGTTTAAATTTTCATAACCCTATCCCAGTTATTATCTGCCATTGGCAAAGTCACATACACAGAGACTTTGATAGCAATAAACTTGTCAAAAAAATTTGTAAAACTACTATACTATTTTGCATATGCTTGAGTAATGTGGTGTAGCAATGAGGATGAGCAATTAGTAAAGAGATGAGAAAGAAAGAATTTTTAGAACCATCTTTATCTTAAAATGGGAAACATAGGAGGGCTAACCTCTGAGTAATCAACTGGACTTTGCTTTGTAATAATGTGAACCTTGGCACTGTTACTGCTATCAGTAGGAAGGCAGAAAAAAAAAGACAGTCCAGAATCTAAATATCATTGTTGAATTTAGGCAGCACACACTTCATTAACTCCAGTCACTTTTATGCAAAATAATAAATGCCATTTTTATTTAAGTCATTTAAGTTGGGCCTCATGTTAATTGCAGCCCAAAGTTGCTTAATTGATATGTTCTCTAGTTCATTACCCTGTCTATTTGTCGTAATGTAGATAATAAAATTTGAAATCACTCCACACTTATTTATATTTTTACTTGTTTTTGTCTTTTCAAGCACTAAAAAATGGTTTATATATATTTTGTCCAATAACTAAAAACACTGTTGAGCAAAATCTTTTGAAATCTGAGTTAATATATTTAAAGAATCAAATACTACATTTAATTAATCAATTTAACTTCTTACTATCTACAGATAAATTGTCTATGTCCATTTACCATCCCATATTAGTGTTTTCAAGAAGTACTTTAATGACCTTTACTAAAATTTTCTTCCTACATTTAATGTTCTTTCCATGTATTTTCCACCATTTTTCTAAAGCAGAAAAGTTACCAGCTAGTTAAAATCTCCCCCGTTGCCTAAAAGACAAATTCATACTACATTGCATGATAGACTTAAGGACTCTTTAACAAGCTTTTCTGCTTCTATATCCTGTTGTACTGTAATAAGTGTACTATTGCTTTACATAATACCTGACAACTATGCCAATGAACCATGAGGCAGAATTTTAGTTTGCAAGATTTCCATCTCCTAAGTGCACACTTCGTATAACCTCCCTTTCTGTTTGGTTAAGCCTGATTTTAATTGTGTGATTCATTTTAAAATAATATGTAGAAGTCAAAGATAGAAAAAAAGTTATAAATGTTCAAGTTGCAGTAGGTGATCTCCTAGCTACAGGAAAGATCAACCTCATTCTGTCAAGGAACTGTATTCACTCAACAGCATGAATAAGCTTTGAACAGCCCCTAAACATATTATGAGAATCCAAGTAAGGCTGACATTTTGATTACAACTTTGTGAGTAATTAAGCAGAAAATACAGCTGAGACTTAGCCAGAATTCTGATCTATGCAGCTCAGATAATTTGGGTATCATTGGAACTTATAAATGTGTGTTAATTTGGTATTCACCAATAAGTCACTAATACAGCATGCTTTCTCAGTTTTCCTTGCCTTTCATTTGTTCTTTCTAACATCAGTTCATATATGCCTGCAAGATACTAATCCTTTAGATCTAACTGCTCAGTAGCTCTTTTCCAAAACTTACTTTGTTACCCTATGATTCATTAACCCCCTTAATAACTTTCATTGTTTTAAATATTTTTATTTTATATGAATCAGAGTAGTAGCATTGTGATTTTTAAATGATAATATGAACCCCCAAATGATAAGATCAATGTGTACTGGAACCAGTTATGCAAATGTTTACTGTTTAAATTATACCTCAAGCTTTCTGAAGACATTTAATTAGTTCAGGCTTTTGTTATTATGAGACATAACTTATTATCACTCATATTTTTCATTACATTAACTCTCAATAGCCTAAGAAATTACATAGTCCTCTTGGTGGTGCAGTTGGTTAAAGCACAGCACTATCGGCAGCCATTGCAGTATGAGTTCAATCCTGGACCATGCATACAATAGACCTCTCTAGACAAGCTTACTGCTCCCCTCAGCAGTGTTTTTCAACTGATCTGCCTGTTCTGCTCCCCACTAAGTCTCTGGTGAATCCTCTCACCCCCTGCATCTCTGGTCTATACCCCAGTTCTTGTATGTATAAATAAATAAATCTTAAATAAAAGAAATTACAAAGTTTACAATTGTCAGTGTACATAAAAGCTAAGGACAAAATGAAATTTTAAGAATTGACTTGAGATTTTCAATCACAAATTAATAACATATCTAGTGTCTTTGTTTTTTTTTCTTTTTAAAAACATTTAAAAACAATGAAAATTATAAGAAAGCTATGAGACATACATATATATCTTTGGTAAATAAGTATGTATATGTACACACACACACAACAAATAAAGGAAGGTTGTCTGATAAATACAATGAACATAGTTATATGATTAGAGAAAATGTTGAGAAAAATGTATAATTGTACTATATCAGGCAATACTGACACAGATTACTGTAGGTGGTCAGCATAAGTAATATGATATCACTAACAATTGAATTTCTAGATTAGTACTAAATGATTTGGAAATATCATTAGATCTTGTTTAGCATCACATAAAAGTAAGGAAATAAAGCTGAAATAAAAAAAAAACATGAATTCATATAGAATATGCCAAATTCAATATGCCACAAAGACTAGAGAAAGCAATGGTGTTGAGGGCCCTCATGGGTGGCACAACTATTAAAGCATGGCACTAGGAAACTATTGAAGCCACTGCAGCATGAGTTCGATACTCAGCCAGGAGGTGAAACACATGGCCTGGCAGATATCGCATGACCTGCCCTCTGCTTCCCTCAGCAGTGTATTTCAGTCCATCTGCTTGTTCTACTCCCCAATCTGTCTCCAGTAAATCTTCCTACCCCCCGCCAACAACTCTGGCCTGTACTCCAGTTCTGTAGGCATAAAAAAAAAATCTTAATTAAAAATAAATGAAATGAAAGTTAAGACTGAACTGTAGCAAGTGCCTATAAATGCTGATTTAGCTTTAGCTAAGGTACATGATCATTAAACAATCCATTTATGTCTGTAAGTATGTATATATGCAACTATGTTTGTGTAATCCATGCGCACATGGTGGATATGCAATAAGCTCTAAGTCTTTATCATAAGAAATTATGATGATGGAGATGACTGTTAATCTGTGAATTGCTTTCCTGCTCACAGAAATACCCTAAGAAGAGATTGATATATATGTGCCCTACATAGTTAAAGACTTATACAATTAAATCTAAAACATTGTTAAAGGAAATAAAGCAAGACAAACAAAAATGAAGGAAATACCCTGATCATGGATTGGAAGAATTAGCATTGATAAAATCAACAAATCCAATATAGAATCAAGCAATCTCTATAAACTCTTCAATGACATTATTCAAATATATAGGGAAAATGTTACTGAAATTAATTTGGAATAAGAGAATTGAAATATTCAAAGCAATTGACAAAAAATAAGAATAACAACAAATGAGAAAACTCTCAGCTTTCAAAATATGCTGAATGGCTATAGTAATTTAAATAGCTGCAACTGGAATAAAACAGACACATGGGACAATATAAAATAACTGAGAGCACAGAAATAAACCTACACCTATAAGAAATTATCTGTGACAATGGAGCATACACTGGAAGAAGGCTAAATTCTTAAAAAAATGGCATTCTGAAAACTGGTATCACATGCAAAAAAAAAAAAAAAAAGAGCCCAGATCATCATCTCATGTCTTACAATAAATTAACTCACGTGGGTAAAATATCTGTAGACACTAAACTGTAAACTACACTGAAATATGCATAAAAAATCCCATCTAGACCACTGGCTTAGTTATATCTTTATGTATTCACATCCAACAGTAAGAAAAATGAGAGACTATAAACAAATGAGACTGCATCAAATTGAAAAGCTTTGGTATAGTGAGAGAAACTAACACAACATTTCTACACAAGGGAGAAACTTTTGTGGACATATGTATAACAAAGTTCTGGTATCTAAAATCTATATAGCAAACAACTTAGAAAAAAAGTAAATGATGTAGCCCAATGAAAAAATAGGCAGACAATATAAGTAGATGTTGCTCCCAAGAAGGTATGCATACAGCTCATAGAGGTATGTAAACAATGATCATCTTCACTTATTGGCAGGGAAATGTAAATCAAAATCACAATGAGCTATCACCGCAAACCTGCAAGAATGACTCCCATCATTAAGACCAGAAACAACATGTTTTGTTGAAAATATGGAGAAAAAAATCCCTAGTACATTACTAGTGGGAATGTAGCCTGTTTCAGCCCTAATGGAAAACAGTGTTTTCCATAAACTCAAAATAATAAATACAAATATACCATATGATTCACAATTCATTTCTTAGGTATAGACCAAGAATATACACTAATATAAGGGGACCTATGCACTCTTATGTTCATTTCAGCCTATTTATAATAGTCAAGTTGTGGGAACAAACTAGTGGCCAAAGGCAGATGAAAAAAAATACTAATCAACAGTAAAAAAATATAAATGTCATTTGATACAACACAGAGAGAACTGGAGGGGAATGCCAAGTGAAAGGAATGAGGAGAAAGACTAATATTGTAACATTTTACTTAAATTTGAAATATGAAAAAAAAAGCAAAACAAACAAACAAAAAGACCAAAACAAGCCTTACACATATAACTGAAACTGAGGCTATCAGAGTGGGAGTAAAAGCATGGAGAAGAAAATGGGAACAAGTAACATTGGATTATTTTGGAGGATAATGGGTGCCATGATGGTGGATATGGTGTGGTAACATATATTTAATGAGGAAACATCCAGTATCTCTGAACTCATATACAGGGTTGTAAATCAGTGTTAAAAATATTTGGGCCTCTCCCTGGTGGCGCAGCGGGTTAAAGCACAGCACTGAGAATCTAAAGCCGCTTCCGCATGAGTTCGATTCCCGCCTGCCCTGGAGGTGATCACATGGCGTGGCAGACCTCTCCTGACCCGCCCACTGCTCCCCTCAGCAGTGTACTTCATTGATCTGCCTGTTCTGCTCCCCACTCTGTCTCTGGTGAAGCCTCTCACCACCCCTGAGCCTCTGGCCTGTACCCCAGTTCTGTATGCACAAATAAATAAATCTTAAAAAAAAAAAAAAATTTGGGCCTTCCCTTGTGGTGCAGCAGGTTGGAGTGTTGCACTGTGAAGCTAAAACTAGGCCATGGCTGCTTCAGTGTGAGTTCAAACCCCACCCTGGGGGTGATACACATGGCACATCAGACCTCTCTTGTCTCCCCTGCTGCTCCCCTTAGCAGTGTACTTCATCCATCTGCCTGTTCTGCTCCCCAATCTGTCTCTGGTGAAGCCTCTCACTGCCCCTTTCACCTCTGTCTTGTACCCCAATTCTCTATGTATAGATAAAGAAATCTTTAAAAAATATACAATCCTACTTCCACCCATATTCTACAATTTAAGAAAATGAGGGAAAAAATATATAAATATAAGTAAGGAAGATATAGGAGAAAAATAACATCTCGAAGAGATACACCTTTTTACCAAGCTATATGAAATATATAGCAATTTAATCAGATTTTAATTGCAGAACTTAGTGTAGTATATATACAAATGCTGATTCATAATTAATATACCTGAAATTTATGTAATGCTATAATGCAATGTTATTTTTTTAAAGATTTTTTTTTTATATATGCATACAGAACTGGTGTACAGGCCAGAGGTACAGGGGTAGTGAGAGGATTCACCAGAGACATGGTGGGGAGCAGAATAGGCAGATTGTGGAAGTACACTGCTGAGGGAGCAGCAGGCTGGTTAGGAGAGGTCTGCCATGCCATGGGAATCACCTCCAAGGCAGGTGGGCATAGAGCTCATGCAGAAGGGGCTTTAGCTTCTCAGTGCTGTGCTTTAATCCACTGCACCACCAGGGAGGGCCTCAATGCAATGCTATTTTAATAAACAATAAAACAATTATTAAAATTATAGCAATTTAAAGTGAAATTTAAGAGATATATAGCCTTCCCTGGTGGCAAAATGTTTTAATTAAAGCACAGCCCTATCAAGCTAGCTAAAACAATTTGGCCCAAGTTTGATACCTGGCCATGAGGTGACCCACATGGCACTGCGGACTCCTGTCTTGCCTGTTGCTTCCTTCAGCAGTGTTCTTTGTTGATCTGCCTGTTCTGCCCCACTCTTTTTCTGATGAATCCATGGACCACCTATGCACCTCTAGTCTGTACCCTAGTTCTTATGAGTAAATAAATGAATCTTACCAAAAAACAATAGAATATATATAAATAAGCTGAAAAAAACAAATGAATGAGTGAATCAAAAAAGAAAGAAGCTGAAGAGCTCTAGAGACAATTAGACTAAATAAATCCTTCAAAGAAAATAACCAAGGGAAAAATGTCTACTGGAAACAGAGTAGAACATAGGGCTGGGAAATAGAATAAAGTGGAATTAAACTTAAAAGACACAATATAATTAAAATAAATTAAATATAGGGCAGATAAGATATACAAAGTGAATGGAGATAGTTGGTGACTTTGAATCAAAAAGAAGAAACATTCAAGATGAAATGTCATAACTGTTTCAGACACACAAGACTGTAATTACTATATGCTGCATGAGGTCTGTAAATTTATCAAGAATATAAATTGGTAAATATAACAGTAGATATAAGCACTAGACCTAAATATTTGTAATAATCTTTGTGCTCATTTGATTGCAGGTATAAAAACAATCTAATTCAGTAAATTATAATTATAAACAGCTTATGAATATCAAAATGTATGTCAATACAGAAACGATCACTATTATTACCAAAATCAAAAGAATATGTGGGAAAATTAATAGCTATGAAAATTTCCTCTGTTTTATACTTGATTTTCACAGTAGTTTTTTTTTCACAATATTTTTAAACCCTAATTGATCATGAAATGAATTTAAACTTTAAAGATAAAGTACATTTATAAAATAATAAGGAATGTGTCTTGATAATAAAGCAAAATTTTATCAGATACTATTCATTAACTATATTTAAAACAAGTAATAGGGGAATAGATAAAAGATAATCAAGGGTAGTAAAGGAAACACTATCAACATCAGAAATGCAGACGTGTTAGAATATGAGAATCAGGCAACAATGATTTAAAGTAAGTGAGTTATAAAGATGCAATTTAAAAAATCAATAACATGTAGGCCCTCCCTGGTGGCGCAGCGGGTTAAAGCACAGCACTGAGAATCTAAAGCCACTTCCTCATGAGTTCGATTCCCGCCTGCCCCGGAGGCGACCACATGGCGTGGCAGACCTCTCCTGACCCGCCCGCTGCTCCCCTCAGCAGTGTGCTTCATCGACCTGCCTGTTCTGCTCCCCGCTCTGTCTCTGGTGAATTCTCTCACCCTCCGCATCTCTGTCCTGTACCCCAGTTCTGTACAAATAAATAAATAAATCTTTAAAAAAAAATCAATAACATGTAAAAAGATCTAAATAAATATATTCATAAAAACTAAATTTCTAATAACATTTCATAAGTAGGATATTTTAATAAGTTTTTTTTTTTTTTGCCAGTGGCATTTCAAATAAAACTAAAGCAATCAAGTCTAAACATGTAACATAGAAAGTATAGTTTTAATATATATGTACATATCTAAAAAATTATAACTTAAGTCTTTATAGAAGATCATTTCCCTAGGAAATCAAGGTTTCATTATGCAAGTTTCTAAGAAAATACTGAGAACTGTACATGAGATGTGCATTTAAAAGCCTGGATATTCAGATCACAGGCATGCAAAGAGTTTGAAAAAATCAGGATGTTGTGAATTCCTACTTAAAAACTTGTAAAGGAGTCTTTCTGCAGACCTGAATGTACCGCATTTTGAATAGATTGTATTATTAGGCAGCCACCTGCTACTTCAGCAGAAGATACTGCTCCATATAGTACTCATAAGCTGAGAATTTGTCTCTTTTAGTGGGATACTTTAGTCCGTGTCATCAGTTTATAATTATGAAAATTTGCAATTATCTATGCTAGTATAATCTCCAAATATGGAGATAACATAGTCACCAACTGCAGTATGTAATAGCAGTTCAAATCAACCTATACAATTTACTACAATTATACAGATAATATATCTACTTATACTGAGTTATCTTAACAAAGATATCTTTGTTATCTTAACAAAGTTAAGTTACTTATACTGAGTTATATCTACTTATACTGAGTTATCTTAACAAAGATCACATACATATTGAAGGAAATTGTTATATAGACAATATATAAATTTTATAAATGTGCCTATTTTGCATATGTGTTTGTGTGTATATATATGTGTGTAAATATGTAACTTGTAAATATATCCATATGTGTATGCATGCATACATCCTTTATTTTTGTGAAATTTTTGTATTAAAATTGATAATCATAGAATTGATGCCATGCCTTTTATTTAGTATTTTGTGAAGTTACTATTTAATGGGCTATATATGCCAAAGGAACAAAACATGCAATTTTGAAAGAAGGAGATAATGCTAAAATTATTTGAAATAATTTAGTTGAATTCTGAAAAATCTAAAAGAACCAACTAAAAAACTATAGCAAGCTTAAAATAGTTCAATAAGGTAGTTATGTCGTTAAAAAAATCAATATAGCAAAATAATGAATCCCATTTTGAATAGGCAGCATTATTAGCCAAAAGATAGTATGTATCTCAACACACACACACACACACACACACACACAGCACCTCCTTGGTGGTGCAGGGGTTAAAGCATACCACTGAGAAGCTAAAGCTACTTCAGCATCTTTAGCATGAGTTTGATCCCCGCCTGGGAGGTGATCCACATGCCAGGACAGACCTCAACACTTCAACAGACCTGCCTGCAGCTCCCCTCAGCAGTGTACTTTATTGATCTGCCTGCTTTGCCCTCTACTCTGTCTCTAGTAAATCCTGTCACCACCCCTGCTCTTCTGGCTTGTATCCCAGTTCTGTATGCATTAATAAATTTTTAAAAAAGTAACAAATTTCAGTAAATCTGCCTCTTCTGTCCCCTATTTTGTCTCTGCTGAAGTTCATCACACATACACACAAACCACAGTTTTTTATACACACACATGCATGACTATACACACACACACACACACTCAAGCAAAGTGTGTGTATACACATACAGATATATATGTATATATATGTATATACATATATATATAAAGGTGAGTATATGTATGTATGCATGTATGCATGCATATATATGTGTGTGTGAGTATATATGTATATGTGAGTATATATATATATAGAGAGAGAGAGAGAGAGAGAGAGAAAGATACTCAAGTAAAGGTGAATTTTTATGGTGTACAGGTACTTAATATTAGTATAATTTCAAATAATTCCAAATCAATATACAAGTTGTTTACCTCCCGTCAGCCAAGAAGTTATTTTACTTTAGTGCTCAATAAGCTGATCCAAAATGTATATTTATCATGGTAGAAATTAGCTAAAAAAGAATTTTAAAAAATAATCAGATGAACTTGAATACCTGAATTTATATATTATTAAGTTTTAAAATATTAGTGCTAAATATTAGTAATTAAAATTGGATAGCAGTAATTCATAAGTAGAATAACAATCAGTCAAAGTGATCAAAATCAGATGTGTATTTAAACATGCATGGGATATCACTACAATATATCAGTGGACCAGCTGTAGATTAAATTAATAGTGGTATTGGGAAATTGGCTAATGTGTTAAAAATTAACTTTGTACCATAAACTCATTTTTTATAACGTAATCAATTTCAACTGGGATGCATAAATCAGGAATATGAAAGAAGAGGAGAAAGAAAAAGGAGGAAGTGGGGGAAAAGGAGAATGAAAAGAGGATTAAACATTTGTTTATTTATATTTAAAGAAAATTCTGAATGAGCTACAAGAACTCTGAACATCTGTATTAATATAACTAGGTATTAGTATCAGAAATAAGAATTCCTGTGTCAGCAAAACTAGGCAGTTTTCTCCATAAATTCTTGCCCTTATATATAAGATTAAAATCAGTAAAAATATCATTGTTCATTTTAATATATTCTTACAAATCCATTCATCTGAACAAATGATTCACTGGAGGCATAGCTTACTTATCAAGACAATTATTTTCTTACCAATTTCTTCAAAAACCTTGCTTGGCTGAATCCATCAGTCCTACACAATTACGTCAAAAATTTGACCAATTCCAACTAATTTTCCACCTTGAGAAGCACACCCTAAAGCACTTTATTGAATAGCTATAAACTATCTGAGTAAGATTTCCTAACAACTTTCATTACTAAGATTTTTTTTTAAGTAGTGTTTTTACCATATTTTAGCCTTGTAAGTCTATGAAATTCTGCTTTGCTTTATCAGTAAGTGTCCACTGTGGAATTTTGATGATTTTAAGACTTGAAAACCCAATGCAGAAAAAATATACAATTAAAAAATAGGACAAATTGGGGGAAAATAAGTTTGAATACTAACCATAGACAAAATTATAAATACCTACATACTTTAAAATATGTTTTAAAGTAAAATAACAGATTCATGAGAATATATCAAGTTATATCAAATTCAATTGAAAATTACTTAATATACATACTCTCAACATAAATTATAAACTAATAAGCATAAAAATATAAGGGAATTCTATTTTTCACTGTTTGGACAATTTTTAAAAAGTAGTGTAGATATAGGAAACGGAATTGTTATAGTGTTTATTGAGGTACAAGTCCTATGAAGTACAATGTACTTACTGCAATTTTATATGCACATTGACTTTATTTTTATTTACTTATTTAATTGTTTGTTTATTTATTTATTGATAATATAATAGTTTATTTTTACATCATTTTGTGCATTTTTCCATCTCAGTTGCAATCCCTTTGGGCTTCCCATCACCAAATCACCCATGTGCCATAACCATAGGTCAGTGCATTTCTCTCCCCCCGCTGTTTTTGATCCCATTCCCCACTCCACACTCACAAAAAAATGTCTCTGGTATAGAACTGTTCATCATTATCGTTATTTTCTCACCTAGTCTATTATATTCCTGCTATGAGAGAAACCATCCGGTATTTTTCCTTTTCTTTCTGGCTTATTTCACTAAGCATGATCTTTTCCAGTTCCATACACATGGCTGCAAAAGACATGTGTTTCTTTTTTAATGGTTGCTGAGTAATATTCCATTGTGTATATGTACCACATCTTTTTAATCCAGTCAGCCATTTTTGGGCATTTGGGGTGTTTTCATGTTTTTCCAATTATGAATAAAATAGCAATAAACATAGTGGTGCAGGTATCTTTTTGAATTAGTGTTTTTTTTTTGTTTGTTTTTGTTTTTGTCATATAGGTAGATACCTACGAGTGGGATTGCTGGGTCACATGCAAGCTCCATTTTTAGCAGTTTGAGGAACCTCCAGTTTTCCATAGTGGTCGTACTAATTTGCATTCCCACAAGCAGTGCAGGAAGAGTTCCTTTTTCTCCACAAGTTTTGGAGACTTGCATCACTGTTGTTGTTCTATTCCAGATTTTTTTTTTTAATTTCTTCTTTGATCTCCTCATTGATCCAACAGTCTTCCAGTAGTGTGGATTTCACTCTCCACATGGTAGGTGATTTCTTTCTAGTTTGATTCCTTCATGGTCAGAGAAAATAGTTGGTATGATTTTGATCTTAGTGTTTCTATTGGTATGTATTTTGTTACCCATTATATGGTCAATCCTAGAGAATGATCCATATGGGCTTGAGAAAAATGTGTACTCAATTTTTTTATAGATGTCTGTTGGACCCATGTTGTCCAGGTCCCTGTTCAGAGCTTGTGTCTTTGTTTATTTTTTGTCTTGTTTATCTGTCCATTGTATATAGTGGTGTGTTGAATTATCTTGCTATGTATGCATTTTCTCTGATAAATGTTTTCATAGATGACAATAGTTTCCTAATATATTTTGGTGCTTCTTTATTTGGTGCATATATGTGTTGATGATTGTTATTTCTTCTTGTGGTATTTATTGTCCCCTTAATCATAATGCAGTGGCTTTCTCTGTGTGTGTGTGTGTGTTTTAAGATTTATTTATTTAAGATTTATTATTTATTTTCACAAGTGCAAGAGTGGTGAGACGTTTCACCAGAGACAGAGTGGGG
>NW_004567104.1:3841874-3844125 GCF_000260355.1 Condylura cristata
GCCACCAAGGAGGGCCCAGTTTTTTGTTTGTTTGTTTGTTTTGTTTTGTTTTTGTTTTTTGTCCCTTTTATCTCAGGGTTTTTGTGAACTTGCTGGCACCCCCTTAGTGAATAAGGTTGGGAACAAGCCTCCAGGCTTATGCTGTGGGGGTGGGTGAAAGTGTTGAAAGGTTTGCAGTTTCCCCAGAGACCAGATTTTCCTCCCTACCTCCTGGGCTATATGGGCTCACTTGCACAATCTTCCCCCCGCTTGGATTCCAGTCACCGAGTTGAATGAGCAAGAAGACTCTGTCTGTGGCAGTAGAGTCTGGTACTCCCCTGATTGGAGCTACATGGTTCTTCTTATCCTGTCTGAGGCACTTCCTAGCAGAACATCTGGGTGCTCCCAGGAGGGAGTCCCCCTATTGGAACTATCCAATCGCCAATTTTCCCTCAGTTATGTTCCTTCTAATGAGTCCAGGGAGTTCTCAGTTGGGTTGAATCTCATAGCATGTAGGTCTATAGTCTGTTTTTAGTCCTATATTCCTGTGCAAGCTTGGATATAGTGATTTCAGCATTTTTACTCTGCCGCCATCTTGCCTGTTCCCGAGATGAGTTGTCAAATGGCTTTGCCTACCACCTGGGCCCTCCAGAATCAGATCTGCAGTCTTTCCTCAATCTGGGCTCCACTCATCAAGCTTAGCTGTCCCCCTTCACCTCCAGGTCTTTAGCGAGGGGCAAAGCAGCTCCTGCAGACCTCCACACTCCCTAGCACCTGTGCAATCCCAGGAGGAAGCTCCCATATTGGAACTCCCCAATTGCTGATTCTCCCTCAGTTATCTTCCCTCTAGTGAGTCCAGGGTGTTCTCATTTTGGTTGAAACTCGTAGTTTGTAAGTCTATAGTCCGTCTTTAGTGCTGTACTCCTGTGTGAGCCTGGACACAATAATCTTGGAGTCTTTACACTGCCGCTATTTTGCCAGTCCACACATTGATTTTAACCAAAGATTTCTACATCCAGAAATTAATCTTCCATACAGATGCCCACAAATAGACATTTACTAATTTACATTATTATCCATTTTAGTTATTTCTGGAAATATAAAAAGACTTAAATAGCTAAAATAGTCACTGTTTTGTTAATGGAAATGTCAATGTAGAGAGAATGGTCATTATGCTATTATTTTTTAAAGATTTATTTATTTATGCATACAGAAATAGGGGACAGACCAGAAGTGCAGGGGTGGTGAGAGGATAAATCAGAGACAGAGTCATGGCTGACAAAGTATACTGCTGAGGGGAGCAGCCAGCAGACAATAGAGTTCTGCTGCACTGTGTGGGGCTGGGATTGGAGCTCTTGTGCTGCAATGGCTATGGATAGCTTCATAGGATGTACTTTAACTTGTTGGGCCACAAGGAAGGGCCTTATGCAATCATTTTGGTTTGAAAACTTTTAGAAATTGTATTCACAAGAACTACATAAAAACTTGTACTTGAAGTAAAAAAATAGTATAGACAGAAAAGTACTTTTTCTTTTTAATTATTTTCCCAGAAACTTACATTAACTAATTAACTAATTATTAAACCTTTCCTCACCCCAGTAAAAAAAAAAAAAAAAGGTTATTTCATGAAAATCTGCAAAGCATTGAAACATTTGGAAGTAATGCTTTAATCCACTAATCTTAAGGAGAAATAAGAAGCTGTTTCTCCCCTACTGTATGCTGGACAGTTAGATCTGTAATTAAAGGAAGATAATTCTATAAACTACATTTTTCACTTTTCAATGTCTGTGACCCAGGTATACTGATAGAAATTGATGACTAATGTTGGTAGAAGCATTTTCAGAAAAAAACTCATGCATGCTGAAAATAAATAAATAAATAAATAAAACATAGCTAGATACAGAAAAATAAGGACAATCTTCAGCTGAAAATGGTAAAATAATGGATTCACCTTGATATTATCAAGACTGTTAAAAAGCATGCATGAAATTCATCTGAACCCTTACCCCAGGATTACCTCTGAAATCCACCAAGAAAGTATAATTATTGCAAAAGCATGATACCATATAGTCATTGCTTTGCAAACTCATGAAAATATAATCAAGGTATAAATGCTCATGTTGGGATATAAGGAGTAAAAAAAGAATAATAGCATTGTTTTCTAATAGTTCAACGAATAATAAAATATATATTAGATGTACTTAGAAATGTGTGTTTCAGTCCAATTTCTTCTATATTAGTGGAATTTAATGCATTTTTTTAAGACAGGAGG
>NW_004567104.1:3846000-3862190 GCF_000260355.1 Condylura cristata
AATACATGCTTTTTTAATGGACTCTCAATTATATACCATTGATCTGGTATGAGTTCCTATGAGCTGAATTTTATGGGCATGTGTGATCTATTGGCTAGCTGCACATTACAACAGAATATTCCTACTTTACTGCCATAGAAAATATTCTGTATCTCAAGGCAGACCTGGGAATACCTAAACTTGATCTTACTTGAGTGGTCTCAGGATAGTTCCGCTTTAACATTAACATATAATTTGATATACAATATTTCTTATGACATATGGTCACAAGGTTCCCTTCTCTGTTCCTTATAAAACTTCAGCTTACTTACTCTCTAGGCCTTATTTATCATAACATTGTCACATGATCAGTTTTTCCTAGACTGTATGCTTCTAATAAAAATGCACAAGAACTTCTACTTAATTTGAAGTATTGCCTTGAAAACCTGCTCCACTAATGTGTCTCTTATTTTCATTCCTGCCTCAAAGTGGTAACAAAATCCTGTCAAAGCAATCTTGGTGTATATTTTTGTCACAGTACCATGCTGTTTTAATTATTATGGCTTCACCATGTAACTTCAGGTGTAATACCCTCCATTCCCCCCTTTTTGACAGAAGAACTTTGGTTATTTGGTGTCTGTTGTGGTACCATATGTATTTTAGTAACTTTTTTTTTCATTTTTTATAAATGTTTTTAGTATTTTAATTGGGATTGAGTTGCATCTATACATTTCTCTAGGATGGATGTTTATTTTGGCAATATTGGATCTTCCTAGGCAAGAGTAAAGAATATATTTGTATTATGTTTTGTCTTGATCTCTCTATATTTTTTTAAAGATTGATTTATTTATGCATATAGAACTGGGGTACAGGTCAAAGAAGCAGTGAAACTGATTCACCAGAGACAGAGTGAGGAGCAGAACATGTTGACTGACAAAGTACCCTGCTGAAGGGAGCAGCAGTGGGTCAAGAGAGGTCTGTCATGCCATGTGGGTCACCTCCAGGGTGGGGATCAAACTCATGCTAAAGTGGTTTTAGCTTCTTAGTGCTGTGTTTTAACCCACTGTGCCACCAAGGATGGTCCTCTATATTTTTAACAATGGTTTATAATTCACCTTGTATAAGAAATTTACCTGATCTGTGAAGTTGATTTGCAGGTATCTGTTTTGTTTTGTTTTTAGTTTTATTCTCTGGTGAGATTATAAATTGAATAGCTTTCCTAAATTCTTCACCTTCTAGATAACATTATATATTCAGACAACTGATATTTGTGAAGCTTTTTATCTTTCCACTTTTTTGAACTGGTTAATTATTTAGATTAGTTTTTTTTCCCATGGTTATTTGTGTTTCTGTATGTATATTTCATATTATCTGTAAAAAATGTCAGTTTCAATTATTTTCCCATTTGGACTTGTTTTAGAACTTTCTTTTGCCTACTTGCTATATCTAGGACTTCTAAATCTAAATATAATCATACAGAGAAAGTAAAATACAAATAATTATCCTCATTTAAGTCCCCATGGCAAAAAATAAAATAATAATAAATTAATTAAATAGAAGAAAAAAATAAATATCCAGACACATTTTCAAAGATCTGGAAGAGATTTTCTTCTGATGATGTACAAAGTTAGAAACGTTCACAATCATGAACATCAAATAATTGGAAATATATTAAGAAAGCTCACCCAAACAGTTTATTGATATGGAAAGAAAAACACATACAAAGCTCTCAGAAATGCAATCAATGGTTGGACAATTGAAATTCAAACTTTAACTAAGAAACTAATAGAAATATAATAGAAATGCAAACAGTAGAAAGATTGGTAGAATATATTTAAAAATGGGGGACATAAATGTAGAATAATGCAAAAGGAAGCATAGGTGAGTTTGAAAAGGTAGCTGGGATAAAATAAATATACAGAAGGATAGAGAGAACAAATGAAGAAACACCTTGAAACTTATCTGATATCATGAGGAAATAAAATATTAGAATCATAGAAGAAGAAAGAGAAAAAGCAACCTCACATATAATAAATTATGTAAGTAAACTTGCCAAACTTGAAAATGAAAATGAACATACACACACAGGTAGTCAAAAGAATACCTAATCACCTACACACAATAAGATCCTAGTAATAAAACCTTCAAGACTCCAAGATATAAACAAAATAATAAAGCTGATGAAAGGGAAGAAAAGAATATCCTATAAAGGTATATTGATCAATTTATCTTCAACTTTCTCTGAAGAAATACTATAGGTAAGAGAATGGACTAGTGTATTCAAAAAACTCTGCAATAAAAACGTCAACCAAGGATACTCTGTCTTACCATGCTCTTGTGTTGGCAGCATCACACTGCTAAGCAAGAACTGGAGAGCAGGCTACACTGTGCAGGCTGTTGCTCGATGAGCAAGATCCTGGCCTTTTTATTGATAGAATAATCATACACTGTCAGTTTTGTGGGGTAAAATAAAAAAAAAAAAAGTGGGTGAAAATGAAAATGTGCTTATGTCTTAGTGCTTCCAGGGTACAGGAGACTGCTGACCAGATAATTCTTATTTGCTTGATGATCAAGTGTTGTAATCGATACCACCACCCAGGACCCCTGCCATGCTTCAATCTTATCAGCGAAGTTTAACACTGATCAGCTTCAGGGTTCCCTTGTTACGTACCAGTCAGTAACAACCACCCCTCAGGTGTTACTGGTCATACTTGATAATGTGTACCCTTACAGTGTGATCAAGCTTTCGGTAACTGACTGATTTGGAAGTCATCTTGTAAGGCTGAGCTCCGATAGCCGATTAACCGGACAGTTCTGGCCTTGTATAGGAATGCAAAACAGCAGGTAACAAAAATGGTGGTAGAATAGGCCATATAGGTTTAGCAGAACAACACCATGGTATCCCTCAAATATGAGGGAGGAATAAAGGCCTTTTAGACAAACAGAATCTTAGGGAATTAGCAACTCTAAAGCTCCATTTAAGAAATATTGAAAAGAATGTCATCGTAAGGAACAACCAAACACACACACACACACACACACACACACACACACACAAAAGAACCCGGGAAGCAATTAAAATACTAAGGCCAAAATGTCAGTGCCCAAATTTCATATATCAATAATCACTGAAATCACCAAAAAAAAAGAACACAAAAAAAAATATAAAATTGGGTCAAAAGAGAATTCAGTCTTGTGCTGCTCCAGGAAACAAATCTATGATCCAAGTGTAAATATAAAACAGAAGTAAAGGAATGCAATACAATTCTATAAGCCACCAGCACACAACAGAAGGCAAGAGCAGTCTGCTTTTATAGATACAATAGACTTCCGGGCCCTCTCTGGTGGTGCAGTTGGTTAAAGCACAGCACTAAGAAGCTTAAACCACTTCCTCATGAGTTCAATCCCCACCTGCCCCAGAGGAGATCCACATGGCGTGCAGACCTCTCCTGACCAGCCCAGCAGTGTACTTTGTTGATCTGCCTGTTCTGCTCCCTGCTCTGTCTCTGGTGAATCCTCTCACCCTCCCCATCTCTGGCCTGTACCCCAGTTCTGTATGAAAAAATAAATAAACCTTTAAAAAAAAAAGATAAAATAGACTTCCAATTAAAACAGACTTCCAAATAAAACGGTAACAACAGACAAGTATGGATATTACATAAAGATTAAAGGAACACTATAAGAGGAAATATATGCTTATAAATATATACTCATCAAATGAAGGCACACCAAAATACAATAGAGAATTACTATTATATTTGAAAACAAACTTTGGAGAAAACACATACATGGTTGGAGACTTCAACATGTGGCCTTCACCAATGGAGAGGTTGAGAATGAAAATAAAAAAGTGGCCAATTACACTAAATAGCAAACTAGATTACATGAATTTAAAAGAAAGGTATAGGATACTGAATCTACAGAAGAGATAAATTCATATTTTTTTTAAGTTCTCATGGGGCATTCTCCATAATTGACCACAGACTGGATCACACGATAAGTATAAACAAATGTATAAAGAATGAAATCCTACAAGAAAGCAAGAAAATCTTGTAATATATAGACATTGAACAACACTAAAAGACCATGGGTTAATGAAGGAATCAAAGAAAAAAATATATAACATACACACATATATCTATACATACATATATAGATGTGTGTGTGTGTGTGTGTGACTTGAGGCAAAGGACAAGATCATAAACCTCCAAAATGTTTAGAACACACCAAAAGCAGAATATAGCAGTGCAGGTTATGTCACAAAAGAGGAAAAAGCCCAAACTACAAACCTTGTGTCTTATTGCAAAGAACTAAAATAGAAGAGGCGGGAATCCAAAAACCAATAGAAAGAAGGAAATGAAACAAATCAGAGCATAAATAAATGAAATAAAAAATGTTTAACATAGTTAAAAAGATTAAATAAAATTCACCTATGACAAAAACCAGCTAAAACCATAGTCAATGGTGAGAAACTGAAGGACTTTCCACTACAATCCTATTCTCACCACTACTATTCAACTATTCATCATGGTTTCATGATTTGTTCATAAAGAACATTATACATACATACATATACATGCATATATACATGCACATATATATGCATATATATGTGCATATATATATATATATATATATATATGCACACGCATATGTTTTTAACTTAGGTGCTTAGAGTTGTGCTTCACACAAGTGTTTTTGCATAACTTCTCTTTTCCTCTAAGTAATTACTAGATATGGGAACTATAACAACAGGTAGTATATAACTATATAACCTAATTTTCCAATTATATCTGGTTGTTCAGCTTCACTTTAGTTTCTGTTCTCCAAAAAACTCCTCCTTTTGTCATACTATTCTTCTTTGTTACTGCTCAAAGTCATTTTGTCCTAGTCAACTGCAGGGGCTGTTGATTGTCACTGGCACAAGTCCTTGGAGTCATTCCTCCATTCCTGCTGCTGGCTGGAGGCCCACGCCAAGCAGTTGGGAGGCATATCTTCAAAGCAACCCAACACCACAGGATGTAGCACGTTCGTCCACTGTTTTCCTTAGTACACACAGTCTTCATAAGGCCAGGTTTCAAATAACCAGTACCCTAGGAAGGATTTTATTAGTTTGAAAAAACACACTAAAAAATTAGATGGGATGGTGATTTGAAGTTAAAATTAATTGTGTTTCTAAACACCATTGGCCTGTTTTGTCTATTACCTTCACAATTCTTGAAAGGAAGCCTAAAAAAAATGTGTAATACATATTTGTGTTTGTGTTTTAGATGCCAGATTTCTATGGAACCCCAAAAACCTTAAAAACTAACATGATTAAAAATATTCTTTCATAGTGTATTATGAACATGGATTGGTTTTATTTGGAAGGGGAGAATGATGTTTGTATTGGCATATCCCATCCTAACCATGCTTTATTAAGAGATAGTCATTTATCATAGACATTCTATCAGTTGTTGGATCAATATTCTCAATTGAAACACCTACCTTAAATTGGACTGTTTTGAACATTATCTCCCTGAATCTCATAGTGTGACCTTATTTGGAAAAAGAAAATCAAGCAAAGTACTGGAGACAGATCGTGTGTAAAAGGAGGCAGAGATAGGAATGCTACAGTTATACAACAAAAATCACCAGAGATTACAAGTAACCAAAAGATATCAAGAAAGATGCATGAGACAATTCTATCCTTAAAATGAGACAATTTTATCCTCACAGTCTCCAAAATAGAAAGCAAGCAAGCAAACAAAAAGCATCCAATACTTTAAGTTCAGACTTCTTGCACTTAGAACAGTGAAAAAAAATTGCCATTTTTTTAAGAGGGCAAAACTGGGAGATCTATGATGACCACATGTGGCAAGTCCTCACCCATGTGTTTCATAAACACAACAGCAGACACACGGGAGATACAAAAACAAAACAAAACAAACAAATATATAATACACACACACACACATATATACATATATATGTATATGCTCACACAGGGAGTGTGGTAAAAGGTGAAAGGAGAAGAAAATAGGAAAGGCAATGTTTTGGTCAGCATGTGGTCAAATGCTATTTATCCTACTTCTTAGACTTCTGAGAGCATCCACTGAACTGAGACGGTAGTTAAAGTTGAAGACACATATGTCAAGATAACAGCTTGACAGTCCACTGAGCAGACACTGTGGTCCAGTCCAAATCCAAACACATGGCAAGATCATGGTGGCCTCAGAAAATAATTCAGGCAGGATCCAGTTGTGAAAATGGTGGCTGCTCATGGGGCCAGACTCAGGGAAAAAGCAAGTTAAGCAAACATAGAAAAAATGGGTCCTTTGACTGGAGAGTAGTATGGGGTGGGTGTGGGGGGGGCACACATGGGGAGAAATGCAACCAACCCATGTGAGACTGGAATGAAGTTACCAGAGCACCCCATGGCAAAGGTGAAGAGAGTGACTATGCACTGCTCTAACTTTTAAAAGATTTCCATGAAAATTCTCAACTCTGCCCTTTTCCTACTTTACATCATCTCCTGTTCATAATGTCAGGGAGCAGATCTCACAGCAGCACCCACCATCAACAAAGATCGCTCCACTTGTTCACCTCAACTATGGCTGTCAGCACACTGCCTCCTCTACTTAGGTTGTGGGTCAAATAAAAGTGAAAAGGAAAGTAAAAAAAAATTCCATCATCTTAAGAACATATTTAAAAAATGTTAATTATGGAATAAATGTAAAAATTTGAATGTCATAGTGCTTCTAATGAGTTCTAAAGAGATAATGAGAAACATTTCTTCACTGGAAGCAAGTTGACTAGGGATTTTTGTCATAAAGAATGAGAACAAATTGAGTTGTGTCCTACTGTGGATGAAAAGAACTTGTATGCAATGATTTGAGAGCAGAGTGCTTTTCTAAGCTAAATATGTAGAAACCTGATTCCTTTTGTAATGTATTGCTGTATATGAGGGGAGATAAATTGAGGGGCAAACAATGAAGCAAAAATGAATCAAAACATGATAATTTGTAAAGTTTCAACTTGTCTGTATTGCAAAAAATGGTTTTGTTTTGATAATTTTGGAGGAATGTCTTGCATGTGCGTAGAAGTGAATATTTTTCAAATGAGACGTAGATTAATTTTGGAGGGCTATAACACTTATTTTGATTTGTTGAACAGTCTCCTCTGTCTAAAAAAAAAAAAAAAATCCTGGTATCTAAGAACACGACCTGCTTTGGACATAGGAGGTTTATAGGTATAATTAGCTATTATGAGGGCTTATAGGATTAGTGTGTGCTGTACATTATCTCCAAATATGGTTCTATAAACAGACTGGGAACAGGTCTTATAAAGATAGAAGTAAAAATTACAGTGGTACATCATGAAGCCAAGGAACAACAAGGTATTCTCTCTTACACCAAAATAAGAGAGAAGAATAAAACATTTTTTTCCCCAGAACTTCTGAAAAAGAAAAAAAAACTATCTTATAGCATTATGAACAATAAAATACAATTTTATTTATTTGTTTTTTTATTCATTTATTTATTTTGGTCTTACAAGATATAGGGTATAGGCCAGAGATGACTCACCAGAGACAGAGTGGGGACTCTTTTGATTTCTGCTGGATCTGTTGTGATTTCTCTTCTTTTGTTTATGAATCTGTTTATTTGTGCTTCCTCTTGTTTCTTTGTGAGCCTGGTTAGTGACCTGTCTATTTGGTTTACTTTTTTTGAAGAACCAACTTTTGGTTTCATTGATTTTTTTGGACTGCTTTCCTAACTTCCATTTCATTTATTTTTGATTTGACTTTTATTATTTCCTGTCTTCTACTGGTTTTTGGGTTATTTTGTTGTTCTTTTTCCAGTTCTTTAAGGTGGAAGACTAAGTTGTTTCTTTGAGTTAATTCTGGTTTCTTTATGTGAGCCTGTATTGCTATATTTTCCTCTTATAACTGCTTTTAATGTGTCCCATACGTTTTGGAGACTTGTGTCATCATTGGCATTTTTCTCCAGGTATTTTTTATTTTCTTCTTTGATCTCCTCATTGATCCAATGGTCCTCCAGTAGTGTGGGTTTAAGTTTTCATGTGGTAGGTGTGTTTCTTGTTTACCTCATATGGTTTATTTCTAGTTTGATTTCTTTATGGTCAGAGAAAATAGTTGGTATGATTTTTATCTTAGTGCACATATTGGTATTTATCTTATGACCCAGTATGTGGTCCATCCTAGAGAATGATCCATGTGGATTTGGGAAAAATGTGTACTCAGATTTTTTGGGGTGCAATATTCTATAGATGTCTGTTAGACCAATACTGTCCAGGTCCTTGTTCAGAGCTTTAGAGTCTTTGTTTAGTTTTTGTCTTGTTGATCTGTCCATTGTTCAGAGTGGCATGTTGAAGTCTCCTACTATGTATGTATTTGTTCTGATATACATATTCATAAATGACAGTAGTTTCCTGATACATATATATTGATGATTGTAATGTCTTCCTGTTGTACTATCCTTAATCACAATGAAGTGGCTTTCTGTGTCTCTTTTAACATTGTTTGTTTGAAGTCTATTTTATCTAATATAAGTTTAGCTATGTTCTTTTTTTGGTCCATCTGCTTGGATTTTTTCCATCCTTTTATTTTTAATCTGTTTTTCTCTTTTGTAGTTAGATGTATTTCCTGTAGGCAGCAGAACATTGGGTTCTGTTTTTTAATCCATCCTGCCACTCTGTGTCTTTTTATTGATGAATTTAAGTCATTTACATTTAGAGATAATATTGATATACTGGTACCTACATTTGCCATTTTGGTCCTTTTGTATTTTTATTCCTTGTTTTGAACTGTTCTTGTTCATTCTTCTGTTGTATTTGGCTTGAGGGCTTTTTGTAGTATTTTTTTGGAGTGGGGGTTCAGTCATGACTAAATTGTGGAGTTTCTGTTTGTCTGAGAATGTCCTTATTCTTTCTTCGTAGAAGAAGGAGAGCTTCGCAGAGTAGAGTATTCTTGGTTGGCATGTAATGCTTTGGAGTTTGTTGAGTATGCCCCTCCACTCTCTTCTTACCCATAGTGTTTCTTCAGAGAAGTCTGATGTCAGCCTGATCAGTTTCCTTTGATAGGTTATTTGTTTCTTCCCTCTTGTCATTCTCATTATCCTTTCCTTTCCTTGTCTTGTACTCTTGGTATGTCTTGTACTCATCTTACTGTGATGTGTCTTGCTGTATTTCTCCTGCCATCATGGTAATTTGGTATTCTTCTTGCTTCCTGGATGCCTACTTTCATCTCCTTCACATTAAGGTAGTTCTCTTCTATTTTCTCTTTGAATACCTTCTCGATTACTTGGCCATTCTCTTCACCTTCTGGGATACCTATAACTCTGATATTTCTTTTCCTAATGGTGGCAGATATCTCTTGAAATGTTTCTTCATTCTTTTTTCCTTTTTACTTTTCTTTGTTTTTCTGTTTTAATTATCTTAATTTCTAAGTCTTTAAGGGTGCTGATTCATTCTTCCATTTCATCTATTCTGTTTTCATTACTTTTCTGAGCATTCTTTATCTTCTCTATTGACATTTTCATCACCTGCTTTTTTTCTATTTCCTTTTTTAAGGTCTCATTTTTTTTTCTTAAGTTCGTTGGTTACTTGTCTCATATCGTTTTTTTTTTTTTTCTTTTTCATCTCTTTCATCCATTCCCTTGTTTGCATTCTTCAACTCCTTGATGGCTTGCCTCATATCATTTTTTTCCTTCCCATCTTCTTTTTGTTTGTTTATTATGATGATTCTGAATTCGCTATCTGGTAGGCTGAGCAATTCTTCTATTTCTTTGGTTCTTTCTGGTGACTGATCTTTTTGTGGTGAAAATTTCCTCTGTGTAGTTGCTTGGGTATTTGTCTTTTTTGCCCCATCATGTATTTTCTAATGCTCTCTATATTCTGAGACACGGTGTTGCTATTTTTGACTGGCATTGTTTCTGGATTTTTTTTTTTTCTGGGGTGGCTGAGGGACTTCCAGACACTGCAGTTGTGCAGGATATTTGAGTTGTGCTTTGTTTAAATATCTCCTGCTTTTGCAGCCCCACTGTGTGGAATTGTGTCTGTCACCTCAGCCAGTAACAGTTAGGGTCTCTTGTGATGTTCAGCTTCTTACTGTAACACCTTGAGTCCTTGTCTCTGGAAAATGCCTTCTGCTTTTGTAGCCTCTGATGTCCCGGGTTCCTTCTATGCTTAGATGTGTTGGTGGGTTGCATTAGAAGTGTTGTAGGTCTCCTACAGCTGGGTCTGTGACTGCGTTGGTCACTGGTTTTGTTTACTTCCTGAGTACTCTGAACCTTTCTGGCTCACAAGTCTTTAGGCCTCTATAAGTTGAGTTGTCTCCCCCTATCTCCAGGGCGGGCTGAAGGGAAGCAAGCCTCCTTCTAAGGTTCTTCCTAGTGCCTGGGCACCAGGACTTCTGGGTCCTGGCACCTGGGTGCCTGGGAGATCCTGGATCTGGGCTGCAGCTTTTCCCTGCAGTTTAAATTCCACTCACCCAGCTGTGCTGTTTCTCCTTAGCTCCAATGCAGGCCAGGGTAGGGAAGCAAGTCTCCTAGCACCTGGGTGCTTGGGCAAACACTCTGGTCCTAGCATCTAGGCACCAGGGTGATCCAGGTTCAGGGCTGCAGGCTTTCCTGGCAGCTTTGATTCCAATCACCCAGATGCTTTGTCTCTCCTTATCTCCAGGGTGGGCAGAGGGCAGAAGGGAAACAAGTATCCTTCTAATGACGGGGCACTTGGGCAAGCTCCCTGGTCTTAGAACCTGGG
This sequence comes from Condylura cristata, assembly GCF_000260355.1. Classification (NCBI taxonomy): domain Eukaryota; kingdom Metazoa; phylum Chordata; class Mammalia; order Eulipotyphla; family Talpidae; genus Condylura; species Condylura cristata. The sequence goes on from NW_004567104.1 coordinate 3,856,741, forward strand.
CACCTGGGTGATCTGGGATCCAGCTGCACTGTTTCCCTGCAGCTTGATTCCACTCACCCAGATGAGCTGTCTCTCCTTATTTACAGGGCAGGCTGAGGGAGGAAGGGAAACAACTCTCCTTCTAATGACTGGGCACCTGGGTGATCCCAGGTCTTAGCACCTGGACACCTGGGTGATCAGGGATGGGGTACAGCCTTTCCCTGCTGTTTGGATTCCACTCACCCAGCTGTGCAGTCTCTCATTATCTCCAGAGCAGGCTGAGGGGGAAAGGGAAGCAAGTCTCCTTCTAGCGCCTGGATCCTAGCACCTGGGCTCCTGGGTGATTGGGGATGGGGCTGCAGCCTTTCACTGTAGCTTGGATTCCACTCACCCAGCTGAGCTGTCTCTCCTTATCTCCAGGGCAGGCCGAGGAGGGAAGGGAAGCAAGTCTCCTTCTGATGACTGGGTGTCTGGGCACTCCCAGGTCCTAGTACCTGGGCAACGGGGTGAACAGTGTTTAGGGCTGCAGCCTTTCACTGCAGCTTGGATTCCACTCACCCAGCTGTGCTGTCTCTCTTTATCTCCAGGGCAGGCCAAGGGGGGAAGGGAAGCAAGTCTCCTTCCTGGGTGCGGGGGACCTTGACCAGCAAGGCCAGAGAGTCGGGGCCCCAGGTCCGGCGAACAAAGGAAGCAATCACACGCGTATAGCAGAACAAAGAAAGAACTTTTATTAGGTTTTTATCTCAGCTATATACAAGACAAGAGGTGGGGGATGCAGAAGTCTGGAAGGGAGAAGGCCAATAGACATGCAGCATATTTGGGTGGCAGTTGATCTCGCGAGGGGAAAAAGTGGGCAAGAAAAGAAAGAGGAAAAGGAAAAGGTGGAGGCAGGGAGCTCCTCCCGCATGCCTTTTGCAACCCGGATGTTTTTCGCTATCCGGTTCCCACATGTTTTTTGCAACCCGGATGTTTTTCTCTATCCAGACTCCGTTTCACCTTTTTATGGCTGCTGACAGACACCAGATGCCGGCCTCGGTCCCCAACACCTGGGTGCTCCTGGATTAGATCAGAGTTCCCCTATTGGAACTCCCCAAATGTCAGTTCTTCCTCAGTTATCTTCCTTCTAGTGTGTGCAGGGTGTTCTTATTTGGGCTGAAAGTCACAGTATGTAAGTCCACAGACCATTTTCCATCTTATATTCCTGTGTGAGTTTGCGCATAATGATTTTGGTGTCTTCACGCTGCCGCCATATTGACGGAACACCCTCATGATATTTTAACAGGAATGAAAGCATCAGTGACAGAAAGATGAAGAGAAAATTGGAAGAAATGGGTCATTATGACTGATGTGACCCAGACACTGCCTTGAGTTGTGTTCTTGGAGGGCAATTTTGTAGAACTCTACATTCTACCTTAGGCTATAGTCTACATACTGTAAAAGAAAGATTCTGCTTGCAGCAGCGTAACTGTCAATTTTGAGGTCTAATTTGGTATTAAAATAATCTTATATGTACATATATCTTTTAAAAGCTTACAAAGAAATTTTGCATTTATAATTATATTTTATCCTTTTCTCCTTAAAAACTCATTGTGTAAATATTGTATTGTTCATATGTAATGGCATAAGAAATGTAGAAGTAATTTTGCTATGTCTACCATAAAATATTGCAATAAAGCAATTTCTATCATGTAGCAAGTGCTTGTTAATATTTAATAGCTATGAAATTGTGCACAATATGACCTGTGGATAATGTATGTATAAGTAAAACTTTAATTGTGATATAATTTCTCATGGATATGTAAATTCTACTCATGATCCATGGCATCATTAAAAAAAAAAAAGAGAGAGTTGACTGTGCTTTTCTATTTCATGTATATAAGAAAGAATCATGTGATGTCCAAACTATTTATGGAAATCTATTGACTAAGTAAAAATAGTACCGCAATTTATTATAAATAAGATATATAGGACCCTCACTGGCGATGCAATAGGTTAAAGCACAGCACCACCTGTGGCATGACCTGTACCCCAGTTCTGTATGCATGCATAAACACACACACGTATGTATGCATATATACATGCGTGTGTGTGTGTGCATACACACACATAGTATTCCTTGAGTTTTTGGATAAAGAGGGAAAATTAGAAAACAGCTTCTCCATTTTAAGATAAAAATCCATTAATTCATTAAAAATATATGCATTGAGCATTTATTATCCTTTGTACTGAGTGAAAAATCCTTGCACTTAGAAATATTATATTTTATATTTTATGATTATTATTAATGTTTGCAGTACAGTCATTTAACTTTGGAATTAATCTAGATACTTTTAAAATTTTATAGTTGAAGACATATTTTCAAGTAACAAATTCCAGAAAGAAACCTATTTAAAATAAATAAATTAACTAGGTGAACATTTTAGGGTAGGTATTCATGTTGAAATAAGAAATTCCCATCATTCCCAGGATCTGTTTTATGTTCCCCTAGCATTGGTCTTTTTTTCTATTACTTTCTTTACACAGGGACTTTATGACTTCCTTATCCTTACATTTTGCCAGCTTGATAATCCAAAGTTAGGAACAATTACTTTGTATAGTGCTAACAAACATCTTAGGTATGGCTGTTAATAGCTATCATTAGTTCACATGCCATTCATAAACAATAACTTCTAAGCAAAAACCTGATCTCTTCAGCTAGTGTGAGAGTTTTGTCTCTCTACACAACATAAACTTCTATTAGTTAAAGGAAGATGGTGGTTTGTTACCAAAAAAAAAAAAAAAAAATTTAATGTTATATGAAAGAAAAAAAAAAAAAAGAAATGCATACCAGCTCTTGATGCATGCTGAAATTAAAAAAATTTTCAAGTGAAGTGACTTTGGAAACAAAGCCAAATCAAGTCTTAAATTCCTGACTCCTAAGTCAGAAAATTTTAGTTAGAATTCACTGTCAGCTTTTATTATAGAAAGTAAACAAAATCATGAGCTTAACTGTTCTGTGAAAGAGAACTAATGTGTTGAAAAAATGGTCACTAGATTGATCCCTAGGCAAATTCTTGCAAAGTACAGATGTCCTAATTTAACTCGTACAATTAAAGTTTATCCAGTCTGAATAAATGAATTAGTGATGTTAAATATGCTCTTTATAGGTAGATTATTAAATGAGTCTTGATGGCAGCCATTTGGATGTAATAATAATTTAATTTAGAGAATAAAGGATATATTCTTTCTACGTTAAAGGTTGAGAGGGTTTGGGCTATACTCCATTGTAATAGGGCACTAGGATTCTTCCATAAGTTTCTTGACTGTTAGTGGATCACTCAGTTAGATTATTTTCAGGATATGAGTATTATCAAAATTCACAAAGTGAATTAGCTTGATTGGTAACCTTCTTGTGAATTCTCTGTACTACTACTTTCATAGGGGGAATAATTCCTTCTTTATTGATTCCTGAAAAGAACTATATCTTTTATTGCTTCTCCAAAACATATCTCCTTATTTGGCACAAGATACAGTTATTATATTAAATGTTTATAGATTTGGAAACATCAACAAAAATAAATTAATATTTTTCCTTAAAAAAATGGAATGTTCATATTAAATTCTCTATTAACATCACAAGAAATGTAATGTCCACTATCTTAACATAGTAAATAATAAATAAATCATAGTATATTGTTTGAAACATTGAATATTAAAATATTAAATATTTCTGAAACATTCATAAACAATTATGTGATTTATTTTATAATATATTAGCTTACTTTTACATCATTTTCCCATCTCAGTTGTAATACCCATGGTCTTTCCATCACCAAATTTCCATGTGCCATCACCATAGTCCAGTGCATTTCCTTCCTTCTACTGTTCTTGATTCCATTCCTCACTCCAACCACATAAAATGTGTCTGGTATATAGCTGTTCATAATTATTATTATTATTTTTTCACCTGGTTCTTTATACTACTGCTATAAGTATTTTTCCTTTTCTTTCTGGATTATTTCACTAACCTTGATCTTTTCCATCTCCATCCATGTTGCTGCAAAAAGCATGTGTTTACTTTTTTTGGTTGCTGAGTAATATTCCATTGTGCATATGTACCACATCCTTTTAATCCAGTCATCTATTTTTGGGCATTTGGGATGATTCCATGTCTTTCCAGTTGTAAATAAAGCAACAATAAACATGGGGTGCAGATATCTTTTGAATCAATGTTTTTGTGTCTTTTGGGTAGATGCCTAGGAGTGGGATTGATGAGTCATATGGAAGCTTCATGTTTAACAGTTTGAGAAATTTCCAGTTTTCCATAGTGGTTATAATAGTTTGCATTCTCACCAACAGTGCAGAAGAGTTCCTTTTTCTCCACATCCTTGCCAACATTTGTTGTTGCTAGTTGTTTTAAGATGTACCATTCTCACTTGTGTGAGGTAGTATCTCATTGTGATTTTAATTAGCATCTCCTTTATTACAAATAATGTTGAACATTTTTTACATATGTTTGTTGGTCATCTGCATTTCCTCTTTGGAGAAGAGTTTTTTTTTTTTTTTAACTCTTCCAACCATTTTTTGATGGGTATGTCTACTTTATTACTTTATTTTTGTTTCATCAGTTCTTTGTATATCTTTGTGAACACTCCTTTGTCTCCCTAGTTTTGTGTGAGAATTTTTTTTTTCCCAGTCTGTGGGATGTCTGTTTTTATGTTTTTGTTTTTGTTTTTTTCCCCTAATGTCTCTTTTGCTGTACAGAAGCTCCTTAAATTGATGTAGTCCCATCTATTTATCCTTGACTTCACTATTGCTGCATTGGGTGCTGTATCTTCAAAGATGTTAATGAAGTGTATATTGTGTAGTGTTTGGTCCATCTTTTCTTCCAGGTATTTTATGGTTTCTGTTCTTATCTCTAGGTTTTAAATTCACTTTAAGTTAATTTTTATGTATGGTGGGAGGTAGTGATCTAGATTCTTTCTTTCTTTTTTTTCTTTTTTTTTTGCATGTAGCTTCCCAACACCATTTATTGAATTTTGTTGTTGTTGTTGTTGTTATATTGTATGTTCTTTGTTCCTTTGTCAAAGATTAGCTGCCCATAAACCTGTGGTTTATATCTGGGTTTTTTATTTGAATTCAATGATCTGTGTACCTGTTTTTATTCGAGCATCATGCAGTTTTGATTATTATGGCTTTGTAATATACCTTGAAGTTTGGAATTGTGATGCCTCCCTTTTCTTTCTCCTTAGTCATGAGAGTTTTGACTATTTGAGGTCTTTTGTTTTTCTATATGAATCTCATCAATATTTGTTCTATTTCTTTGAAGAATTCCATGGAGACTTTTATTGGGATGGCATTAAATTTTTATATCACTTTTGGACATTTTAATGATGTTAATTCTCCCGATTTATGACCAAGGGATGTCTTTCCATTCCATGGTGTCTTCTTATATTTCTTATAACAGTGCTTTGTATTTTTTTTTTTTTTTT
>NW_004567104.1:3863434-3865651 GCF_000260355.1 Condylura cristata
TGTTCTATTTCTTATTTATCTAGTTTTGGGTGGTTGTAGAGTTGTAGGAATCTGGCCATTTCTGCTTAAATTGTCAAACTTGTTTGCATATAGTTGTTCATAGTATTCTCTGATTATCCATTTAATTACTGCTGGATCTGTTGTGATTTCTCCTCTTTTGTTTATGATTCTGTTTATCTCTCTCTCTCTCTCTCTCTCTTTTTTTTTTTATTTGTAATCCTGGCTAATGGCCTATCTCTTTTTTGTTGTTCTTTTCCCAGTTCTGTAAAGTGGGGGATTACATTGTTTCTTTGAGTTATTTCTTATTTCTTTATGTGAGCCTCTACTGCTATATATCTTCCTCTTATAACTGCATTTAATGTGTCCCATAGTTTTGCAGACCTGTGTCATCATTGTCATTCTTCTCCAGGTATTTTTTTAAATTTCTTCTTTGATCTCTTCATTGATCCAATTGTCCTCCAATAATGTGAGTTTCAGTCTCCATGTGGTAGGTTGGCTTCTTGCCTTCTTCACATTATTCATTTATAGTTTGATTCCTGCATAGTCAGAGAAAACAGCTAGTGTGATTTTGATCATAGTGTATCTATTGATATTTATCTTGTGACCCAGTATGTGGTCCATCCTAAAGAATGATCCATGTGGTTTTGAGAAAAATGTGTGCTTAGATTTTTTCATGTGCAGTTTTCTATAGGTGTCTAGAGACCCATGTTGTCCAGGTCCTTGTTCAGAGCTTTAGTGTCTTTGCTTATATTTTGTCTTGTTGATCTGTCCATTGTGGCATGTTGAAGTTTCCTACTGTGTATGTATATTCTCTGATATATGTTATCATACATGACAGTAGTTTCCTGATGTATTTTGGTGCTCTTTCATTTGGTGGATGTGTGTTGATGATTGTTATGTCTTCTTGTTGTATTGCTCCCTTAATCATATGTAGTGGCTTTCTGTGTCTCTTTTAACCATTTTTGAAGTCTATTTGATCTAAGTATAGCTGTGCCTGCCTCCTTCTTTTTTTTAGGTCCATTTGCTTGGAGGATTGTTTTCCATCCCTTTATTTCCAATCTGTTTTTATGTTTTGTAGTTAGATATGTTTCCTGTAGACAGTAGAATACTGGGTTTCGTTTTTAATCCATCCTGCAACTCTGTGTATTTTTATTGATGAGTTTAAGCCATTTACATTTATAATATTGATATAAAAGCACTTATATTTGCTTTTTTTTTTTGGTCCTTTTTTTATTACTTGTTTTGAACTTTTCTTATGTATCCTTTTGTTGGATTTGGTTTGAAGTCTTCTTGCAGTATTTTTTGGAGGGGGGCTTAGTGATGACAAATTTGTGGAGTTTCTCTTTGTCTGAAAATTTCCTTATTCTTTCTTCATAGGGGAAGGACTGCTTCCCACGATAAAGTATTCTTAATTGACATTTGATGCTTTGGATTTTGTTGAATATGTCCCTCCACTCTTCTCTTGTCCATAGTGTTATTTATTTATTTATTTTTTTCTGGAGAAGTCTGATGTCAGCCTGATTGGCTTGCCTCTGTAGGTTATCTGTTACTTCCTCCTTGTCATTCTCATTATCTTTTCCTTGTCTTATATTCTTGGTAGTTTTACTATGATATGTCTTGATTTATTTTTCCTTCTGGTGTCATGGTAGTTTGGTATTCTTATTGCTTCTTGGATGTCTACTTTCATGTCCTTCTTCATATTAGGGAAGTTCTCTTCTATTATCTCTGTGAATATTTTCTCAATTCCTTGGCAATTCTCTTTACCTCCTGGGATACCTATAATTCTGATATTTCCTTTCTTCATGGTGTCATACTTCTCTTGATGTATATATTCATTCCTTTTCCTTTTTACTGCTCTTTCTTTTTTTCTGTTTTAATTCTGTTTATTTCTGTGTCTTCAAGGGTGCTGATTTGTTCTTCCATATCATCCATTATGTTTCCATTACTTTTTCCAGCATTTTATATCTCCTCTAGTGGCCTTTTCATCACCTGCATTTCTTCTATTTTCTTTTTAAGTTCTCATTTTCTTTCTTCAATTCATTGATTGTTTGCCTCATATCTTTTTTTTTTCATTACTTTCATTCATTTCCTTGTTTGCTTTCTTCAGTTCCTTGTTTGCATTTTCAACTTCTTGATAGCTTGCCATATATACATAGACATATACATACATACATACATACATACATATATACATATATACATATATGTATATATATA
>NW_004567104.1:3865751-3870099 GCF_000260355.1 Condylura cristata
TATATATATTTCATGATGATTCATGATGATTTTGAAGTCTTTATATGGTAGGCTTAGCATTCTTCTATTTCTTTGGTGATTTTAGTGGTTGATATTTTTGTGTTGAAATTTTCCCCTGTGGACTAGTTTGGGTATTTGTTTGTTATTTTCCCTGTTTTGTATTTTCTAACACTTTATATTTGCTAAGACATGGTGTTGCTATTATTGATTGGATGTCAATTTTTCTGGATGTTCTTTCTGGGATGGCTGAGGGACTTCCAGACACTTCAGTTGTGGAGGATGTGCTGAGCTATGCTTTGTTTCAATTTCTTCTGGTTTTCCTGTCTCCAGTGTTTGGAATTGTGTCTGTTATCTCAGCTAGTAACAGTCAAGTATCTCTTCTGGTGTTCAGCATCTTCCAGTAATACGTTGTGCCTTTGTCTCTGGAATGTCTCTGGAATGTACCTATTGATCTTTGTTGTCTTCCGATGTCCTGGATTCTCTGTATTCTTGGATGTGCCCACTGAGGACAGGGCACATAAGATGTAGGTCTTCTTGCAGCTGGACCTATCTTTGAGTTGGTCACTTGTTTTGTTTACTTTCTGAGCAATGTGAGCCTTGTAGGGCAGTACCTTACTGGCTCACAAGTTTTCTGGCCTCTGTTGTGGGTGCAGGGCATGTAGCGATGCAGGGAGCACCAGAAGGGCTGCAAGCCTCTCAGCTGTGCAGGCTACCAGTCGCCCTCACTGCCTTGAGAGCTCTTTGTGCCCACTCTGTACAGTCTCTCTCTGAGCAGTTTTTCCCTACCACTTGGGGTCCATTCACAGAAGTGAGTTTCTCTATTGAATGTCAGGGCTTTGCCAGAGGTTTTGTGGGTAGATTTGGTAAATAGGTAGACCAGCAGGAAGTCTCTCCTCTGATGCACTTCCTAGGGTCTCTCCATGCTACAATGTGTCCATGGGGGTTCAGGAGAGTGTTAAAATATGTACAGTTTTTCAGAATTTGGCCTGTGGTTGAATTGGTCTGTTTTATTTATTTATTTATTTATTTCCCCTTTTACCTCTGGGGTTTTGTTACCCTTGCTGGGCCCTGGCCTTAATGGCCTTGATGACACACAGCTGCTGTGGGGATGGGGGATGCAAGGAACACTGGAAGGGCTGCAAGCTTCCCAGCTACTCCAGTCACCAGTTCTTCCTCCCCACCTCAAGAGCTCTATGTATACACTCTGTGCACTCTTTTCCCACAATTTGGGTTGTCTCTCTTTATCTCCAGGGTTTTAGCAGGTCTAGCCAAAGAGCAGCAAGCCTTCCATCTGAGGCATTTCCTAGTACATGGGTGCTTCTGGATCAGAACTCCCCTATCTGAGCTCCCCAATCACTGAGTCTCCCTAAGTTATCTTCCTTCTAGTGAATCCAGGGTGTTCTCATTTGTATTTAAACTCATAGTATATATTTCAACAGTCCATTTTTAGTTTTATATTCCTGTATGAGCTTGGACATAGTGATTTAGGCATCTTCACTCTGCCCCCATCTTGATGGATTCTCAGTTGTGTGATTTTTTTAATGTTAAATATTTATTTTGTAAATCAGTTGTGTTTAAATAATGTGATAAAAGTGTTAACATTTTTTAAAATATTTAATTCTTACACAAAAGAATTGGGTTGTAGTTTTTCTTAACATATGGAGAGGTGAGAGGATTTAACAGAGTAGGGAGCAGAACAGGTGAATTTAAGGAAATGCATTGTGAGGGGATCAGCAGGCAGAACAGTAGAGGTCTGCCTAGCCATGTAAGTTAGCTCCCTGGCCAGGGCTTGATTTCATACCTACATAGGGGGCCATCACAGTGGATGTATAGCTGATACTTAACCCTTGGCTACCAGGGAGGCCTGGAAGTTAAACTTCTTAAAATAAATATATTCCTTACAAAATACTTCTTTCTGATGGAGGCTTCCCTGTGGTGCAGCAGGTTAAAGCACAGCATGGCAAAGCTGGCCTTGGCCACTTTGATGTGAGTTGGATCCCTGCCCCAGAGGTGATCTACATGGCACAGCAAACCTCTCATCCACTGCTCCCCTCAGCTCTTCATCAATCTGCCTGTTCTGCTCCCCACTCTGACTATGGTGATTATTCTCATTGTCCCTGCAAGTGTGTCCTGTGCCCCAATTCTGTATGCATAAATAAATAAATCTCTAAAAAATATTTATGATCAAAGTTCATTAATTTAAAGGAAGTATTTAAATGAGAAATTTTCTTACTACAATTCAACTTTGGAAGTTCAAAGTTCCGGGTCCTCCTGGGTGGTACAGTTTGTCAGAGGCCTACACTGCAAAGTAAAGATAAGCCTTTGCTGCTTCAGTTCTAGTATGACCTCTGGCCCTAGAGGTGATCCACATGATGCAGCAGACCTCTCCTGTCTCTTCTGCTTTGTACTTTGCCCATCTGCCTTTTCTGTTCTCCACTCTGTTTCTGGTGAATCCTCTCGCCACCCCTGCACCTCTGGTTGGTATCCCAGTTCCTTATGCATAAGTAAATAAAAATGAAATCTTAGAAAAAAGTAAGATCAATGTTCCATCTATTGATGGCATATATAATAGAGTCATTGATAGAGGAAATAACCTTAGAAGCTGTCAAGTTCCTTCTAAATATTTCAGTATATAAATTGTTCAGAATAATTATTGATGCAAGTATGCAGTGTCATATATCAATTTTAAGTATGCACAAGTCCAGGCACTGTTAAACTTTATTTCAAAGAGTTCATAAGTATCTATTTATTAGATAACTCAACACTTTTCTGTGAATTAATTTGTCAAGATGGTATCACTTTTTTTTTATTTAAAGAACAGGTTTATTTAAAAAGGGATAAGAAAGTAAGGGACACCTGGGTAGGCACAAGTGGGCAGGGAAGGCAGGGGCAGTTTTGCTGAGAGAGGTCTGCATGGTTGCAGGCAGGTGACCTGAGTAAAGCTGCCTCCACTCAGGGAGGTCAGTGCTGAGAAGTCCCAGCAGAGGGAGAGAGTGGGTAGAAAGAAACAACTGTATAAGTCACATGAACGTGGAGGATTGCTAGGATCGTTTCTTAAGCAGCATTTCAGACATACAATGAAAATAACTTGTGTGGCCCTCTCTGGTGTCACAGTGGGTTAAAGCACAACACTAAGAAGCTAAAGCCACTTCTGCATGAGTTCAGTCCCCAACCCAGAGGTGACCCACATTGTACAGCACACCTCTCCTGATCCACGGGCTGCTCCATTCAGTAGTGTGCTTCATCAGTTTGCCTGTTCTGCTCCCCACTCTGTCTCTGGTGAATCTTCTCGCCACACCTTCACCTCTGGCCTGCACCCCAGTTCTGTATGCATAAATAAATTAATCTTTAAAAAAAGGAAAAGAAAAGAACTGTATCCTGGAAGTTGATTTTAAAAACATCACACAATAGTCACAATATTTATGATAAATAAATATACACATTTTATATTAAGTGAAATGAGTAGGTTAGAATAAAACAAACAAACAAAAAAAGTAAAATATACAAACTAGGTATCTACTTCACTGGAGATGGGAATGCACCTTATCCACCAAATGACAAAAAACTCGGTTTCCTGTTTGGGGGAATGAAGTTCTTGACACATGTCAGTATACACTCCCTATGATGTTAAAAATGTCCTTCCCTTAATAACAGAGGGACTGGCTAAAAATCAAGGAGAAAACTAAATGAGAAATTATATATGCATCTATAATGAAAGGAAATAATTTGTGAGAATGAAGAAAATAACCATTGTTCTGAGGGGTGGAGAAAAATATTGTACTGCTGTCTATTGTCATTGACAAAAAAATATAGTCTCAAAAACTCAAAACTCTGTATCATAGCGAAACTCCAAAATAGTATAACTTATTAGTATACAAATGTATATTGCACCTGAAATATGAATTTTCCATTTAAAAATAACATAAAAAAGACATCAAGTGCAGAAGTATATGTGTGTAAAAGGGATATGAATTAAATATTATATTATATATAATAATAATTATCAAAAGAAGTAAATAATGTATTCTTTATTTTTAATATTTCCATTGTTGTGTTAGTGTATGTAAACAAATATATTTACATATATACATATGTGTTTACAAAAATATATATAAATATAGTTAAAGTGATGATTTCCCAAGTCAATCTATTATTTTTGTAGTTTATCATCTTTGCTTTTTATAGTATTACATTGCATGGATTTTCTGTAATTTGAGTCATCACCTATTTGTTGATAAAAATAATAGTATTTAGGCCCTCCCTGGTGGCGCAGCGGGTTAAAGCACAGTACTGAGAATCTGAAGCCACTTCCTCATGAGTTCGATTCCCGCCTGCCGCCTGCCCCGGA
>NW_004567104.1:3870199-3875319 GCF_000260355.1 Condylura cristata
ATAGTGAACATATATTCCACAGACATGTCTTACTGAAAATTGATATTTCAATCTTACATTAAAAAATAGTCAAACAAAGATATTGAAGCAAAAGCATAAGAATAAAATATAATTGAACATTATTTTTGGGAAGAATGGATTTTTGGCAATATATGCCCTCCAAAAGGTGCCCTCCTTCTCCAAAACTATTCACTAAATATAGTAAATAAGTGTTAAATTTTACACTTTAAAGCTTTTTGTGGATACAGGGACTTAGTGAGGTCTAGAACATGGAAAGAAGGATGCCAGGTGAATACTTCTTATTGTCCATAAACCTCCAGGGAGGCTAATTTATTAACAGAAATAAATGTCAGTTGAAGTCAGCTAACATTACATTACAATATCAAATCACCTCTGTCCCAGTAACTGCATGAAGATAATTAGAAACCAACAGTAACTTGGCAAAATTATATATATCCCCTTAGAGAAACATCACTTAATCATAAGTTTAAAATTATTTACACAAAATCTTTTGTAAGTGCATTTAATACACAATAATACATAATTAAATAGACAAGGAGATAAAACATGAACAAAGTTCAGCAGAACAACAGATGGTAAAAATAGACCTATAAATAATTAAGTTAATAGTAGAGACACTTAAAAGCCAGTAAGATAAGTGCATACAACTAGAAAATGAAAATAGAAAAAAGTTGAAATTTTAGAACTGGAGAAATAAAATGAAGAAAATTGAGAACAAAGTAAGCATACAGTGTTAGACAGGTATGGGGAAATAGTAAGCTGGAAATAAGTTAAAATAAAGCTACTTAAAATAGATGACCAAGAAGCAAATTGTTAACATATATAAGAAGAGAAAGCTGTTTGGAGAATATAGTGAGGATTCTTAAAAAAGGCTAAAAGAGGCCCTGCCTGGTGGCGCAGCGGGTTAAAGCACAGCACTGAGAATCTAAAGCCGCTTCCACATGAGTTCGATTCCCGCCTGCCCCCGGAGGTGACCATATGGTGTGGCAGACCTCTCCTGACCCACCCGCTGCTCCCCTCAGCAGTGTACTTAGTCGATCTGCCTGTTATGTTCCCCGCTCTGTCTCTGGTGAAGCCTCTCACCACCCCTGAGCCTCTGGCCTGTACCCCAGGTCTGTATGCACAAATAAATAAATCTTTAAAAAAAAAAAAAGGCTAAAAGAAAAAAAAGGTGCCAAGCCAGTATTTAAAGTTATTTAGTTGAAAATTATTTTAAAAATAATAAAATACACAAAACCATAATTAATTGTGTGGAAAATTCAAAGTAAGATAAATAAAATAAATGTCCACACATGTATATTCTAATAAACTCCTACAAAACATATTAGCAAATAAAATGCACATAAATATACATAATTGATTTTTATTAAAGTAACAGAAATGCATTTTTTTATATTTATTCTTTAGTGATATATTTATTTAGATATACTTTATGTATATAAGGACTGAGGTGAAGACTAGAGGTGTGGAAGGTGAGAGGATTCACCAGAGACAGAGTGGGGAGCAGAACAGGGAGACTGACAGCTTAAGGGAGCAGCAGGCAAGACAGGAGCTATCTGCTGTGCCATGTGGGTAGCCCCCTTCCTGGGGATCAAACTATGCTACAGTGGCTGTGGATAGCATCATAGTACTGAACTTTAAACCCTTGTGCCAACAAGAAGGCCCAGATTTAATATTTAAATCCCAACTAATATTGTCATTATGGTATTTATTACTTTTTTTTTTTCTCTTACATCATTGCTCATTTTTGCGCAATATTTGATTTCCCCCTTCAGGTCTTTTTCCCATAAGTTCCCACCACCACAGCACTGATGAACTGTCACCAGTCTCTTGTGTTCTTTCCTCCCCTGTTTTGATCTAACTTTTTCCAACTCCACTGCTGTGTGCCTGAGACTGTAATCTGCCTGCAAAGTTTTTCTTTTTTCTGACCTTTTACTTGGTTTCCTTATATGCCCACCTATAAATGAAACAATCTGATATTTTCATTTTTCTTATGACTTATGTCATCATATTAAAAAAGAAAATCACATTAATTCCATTAATTTAAGAAAATCCTACTGCAGAACCTAAGCAAAATATCCTGGTATTTCTATTCTACTTGGCATCATGCTTAGGTTCTGTACCTACAGAGTAAGGCAAAGTAAACAAATAACAGCAAAAAGAATTGGAAATAAAGAACTGCTACTACTTAGTAACAACTTGTTTATGTGGTAGTATACAAGCAAAGATAAATTATTAGAAATAAATTGATTCGATAATTTTTTTTTAAAATAAAGTGAATTTATGGGCCCTCCCTGGTAGGGCCAGCTACAGCTGTTTCAGCACAAGTTCGATCACTGGCAAGGGAGCTGACCCACATGGGTGGCAGACCTCTCCTGTTTCATCCACTGCTGCCCTCAGCAGTGTATTTCAGTACATCTGCCTGTTTTGCTCCTCACTCTGTGTCTGGTGAATCCTTTGACTTCTTCACACTTCTGACCTGTACCACAGTTCTATATGCATAAATAAATCTTAAAAAAATAAAATAAAGTGAATTTAAAAACTGAATTTCCATATATCAGCTTTTATAGAATAAATTATATAACTAAAATCATATGACATATCACAAGATTGGCTTATTTAAAAGGGACCCCAGATTAAATGAAGCCAGAAAGTGGGGACCTAATCCTGTGTAACATGTCTTTAAATAGAGGAAGAGACACTGGATAGGCACATACACACAGGAAACGTCTTTTGAGAACATAGAGACAGGGCAGACAGACATCTGCAAGCCATGAAAAGAAACCTCAGGAAAACTGAAATGATGATAATATCATTAACTTCCGCTCCCCAACACTTTGAAAATAAGTTGTGTCTATTGTCAAACTGATAGATCGGTCAAAAGTAATTAGAACATGGCTGTAAACAAAATGTATAATAGAAATTTGAAATACTCTGATATGATCTAATTCTACCTGTAAGAAGTATATCTTAGACTGTTCTCTTCCAGAAAAAGACCTTAAGGAGAAAATATATATGTGGAAACATATGCAAACTGCCAATTAACTTACATTGTTATTGTGGAAGAGAAGTTGATATATGTGAAGCAGGTGTACTGGGAAATTTTCTTTATCATTTTTTATACTTTTCTAAGTTTTAATTATGTGAATGTATGCTTTTTTTTAGAAACTTGGCTTTAATTATTTTGTGTATATTAAGTAAAATTGAGTTCTAGAAATTTATTGATGATGTAAAACTTGTCAGACTTTCTGTCACAATAAATTAAAATATAAATTGAAAAATGCCATAATGAAAGTGATTTTGCTGAATATAAAAAATATCTTCAATGTTCCTATTAATATTTTGTATATTGCCAATTTTACTTAAACTAGTCTCTGATATTTATTTTATTTTTCATAAATGTTAGAGTTTGTTCATTGAATCCACATCATTCTCATTTATAGATTTATATTTGAATAAAGTTTTCTGATTTCTTTGAACTTGAAAATTCTTCATTTACAGAAATAGATAGTTTTGGATAGCTTTGCGATGAATGTGATATAACTTTTTCTGAGTTTTTGTTGTTGTTGTTGTTGTTACCTATAGAAAGATTCTTTGATATAACTTTCTCTTGACATTTGTTATAATTTGCAATGATTTTCAGGCATGGGTTTTGATTTGAAAACTGAATCAATCAGATAAAAAAGGAAAAGAGGCCCTCCCTGGTGGCGCAGCGGGTTAAAGCACTGCACTAAGAAGCTTAAGCCACCTCCGCATGAGTTCGATCCCCGCCTGCCCCGGAGGAGATCCACATGGCGCGGCAGACCTCTCCTGACCCGCCCGCTGCTCCCCTCAGCAGTGTACTTCCTCGATCTGCCTGTTCTGCTCCCCACTCTGTCTGGTGAATCCTCTCACCCTCCGTATCTCTGGCCTGTACCCCAGTTCTGTACGAATAAATAAATAAATCTTTAAAAAAAATTAAAAAAAAAGGAAAAGAGAGAATTCAAAAAAATTCTCCACACACATTTCAAAAAAGAAAAACTTAATAATAGGAGGCAAAGATCCCAAGTAGGGAAAACATAACAAAATGATCCTAGTTTATTTTAATTTAATGCAATTTTAGTAATAAAATTCAGAACATAATTATGTAAGTTAGTAATTGTGTCAAACCAAAATTGGAGACAAACGTTTGCTCTAGAGTAATAATAGTAAAAAAAAGTGTATTAGTAAATGCTCTTGCAATTTCTTATGGTAAGGGATATTTTATTTAGTTGTCTTTGTATTAATGATTTAACAATTGTCAGAAAAAATAATTTTGAACAGTAGAAAATACCAATGAAAATATTCTAAATCAAGAGAATAAAGTTTATGGTTAGTTTATAACTTTAGTTATTTTGTTGTGATTAGCTATCCTTTGTTTTCTATTGTGGAGATAAATCTGGATCCCACATTCACTAGAAGCTGGGGGGCACAGCCTTATTTATCATGGCATTGCTGCCCAAGTAGAAGGTCAATCAGCTTTGCTGTCACCGCACTACCTTAGCATGAGTCACACATGTGCAACCCCTCCCTGACTCCACTATGTGTAGACTTGGTCAGGTCGACTGTGAGTCCTTGTGAAAATGGGGCAGGCATTTCACTGGCCATAGTGGTGATATAAGTGGCCTCACTAAGACTCTAGCAGCCAGCCCTAGAATGAGCTGCCTGTAGGTGGCACCTTAAGTTGCTCCAACACACCAGTGATGGTTGCCTCACCTCACAAGAGCCCCAGGCTCCTGGGGCTCCAAAAGTGGAGATGTCCCCAGTACTGCACACTCTAGTTCAGGGCCTTAGGAAGTTGTGGCAAACACTGTTTGGACTCAACCCTATGGTGCTGGGCTCTCTGGAGCTTTAGGTAGGAAGACCTATGAAATGCACATTCAACATGTCAGGACCCCAGTGGCAGTATACTCTGCTGTCACTAGGACCAGAATACATTTTTTTTTAAAGATTTATTTATTTGTGCATACAGAACTGGGGTACAGGCCAGAGACTTAGGGGTGGCGAGAGGCTTCACCAGAGACAGAGCGGGGAGCAGAACAGGCAGATCGACGAAGTACACTGCTGAGGGGAGCAGCGGG
>NW_004567104.1:3875824-3886037 GCF_000260355.1 Condylura cristata
TTCATTGATCTGCCTATTCTGCTCCCCACTCTGTCTCTGGTGAATCCTCTCACCACCCCTGCACCTCTGCCCTGTACCCCAGTTCTGTATGTACAATTAAATAAATATATATTTTTTAAATGGCAAATATATTAGCAGATTCATTGAGCTGATGGACTCAGAACAGATTCATTGAGATTCACTTTGATTCATTGAGCTGATGGACTCAGAACAGATAAGAGGATTTAGCAGGTGGCCTCTGAGGAAGAACCATTGCAAAGATCACCTCTATGGGGTTTGTCAGATCTTGGCAGCTCTGAGACCACCAGAGGCTGTCAGTCTGATGTTAGACTTCAGATGCCTCTAGGCCTTCACAAAGACTTGGCCACTGTACCAGTTTCTGGCCTTGTCTCTGAGATCACGTGTGAGGGGCATATAGGTCATGGACCAGCATCACAAAGAGTTGTTGGCTATTGGCTAATGCTTGTTGCTCACAAAAGCTTCAACACTGTTATCCCTAATAACTGTCTCCTTCACTGTGCAGACCAGCACTGATGACCACATTTGAGAGCTGTTTTAATAATCCTGTAGTTCCTTCCAGGGCTATTGCCTCTGTTGCTTCCTGATTCAGCATCCAGTGCTGCCCAACCCAGTCTTCAGACTGCTGTGGTGTCACCTCAACAGCCCTGCCTGTGAGCACCTTCAGCTTCCACCATAAAATGCATCCTGGTCCACTGCTTACTGTTGTGGTAGCAGCTTCATGTCCTTATTGGCTAAACAGCACCATCTTGTATGATGAGGCTTTGTTTGCAACTACTAGACACTGAAGACACGATCTGCGGTAGGACAGTCAGTCATTTGAGATTTTGGACATTAGTTTGTTAAATAAACCTCATTGTAGTTGTTTCTTGAGTTTGAATGATCATGTAATTGTGAATGCCTGTGTGAGAACCCATATTGACTTACTTTGATACTGCTTTAGTAGTGGCTTAGAAGGATTGAAATATGAATACTCAATATATCAGTCTCCAAGAATGTGTAACTGAATTACATATTATATAAGAAATTATATGTAATATAAATTTATTTATTTCTCCTATTTGTGCTTATCACACAAATTGCTTCCACATATTTTTTACTATACACTAGTGTTTTTTTTTCTAAATGTAGTTATTATTAAATTAGTACATTAAAGTATTTTGTGTTATTTCAAATGTTCGATATGCCCACTACCTAAATTATTTATTCTATATATCCATCAAACTAACATCCTTTTATCAGACATTTCATGCTTTACAGTTTTTAAAGATTCATTTATTTATGCATATAAGAACTGTGTTATTCTTTTATAAGCTATATTTTTACTTATAAATGATCTGTGATTTACTTATTGTTCCCTGTATATAATATGTCCTTTGTTCCTGGTTGTTTTAGTTTTTGATTTATTATTGGTTGAAGAAAAACTGATTATGTTGTGCCTAGATGTGACATTTTGAACCGATAAATTGATATTTATTGTGAAGTTTAATTGTTATTACCTGATATCCTTTTATTTTTCTATGGGAAATTAATACACACATTTTAACCAGGATAACAGTATATAACAAAAAAACTGAGTGAATGTTGACTATGTTTAGTAATTTTCTTTCAGCCCTTTAAAGATATTATATAATATTGTATAACTTTTAAGTAATTTTATTTCAATAAAATACATTTATTGATAAAATTACTAAAATACAGTGAAAAAAACCTAAAAATCAGATTTTACACTGAGAGAATCCACATTTCTGAGCTACATTGGCACTTGAGCCTCTGGAGCAAGTTCTGAGATGAGGCTGTTCTCATGCTATCTGCTTAGATGTTCTCTGGACAATTCATTAAACTTCCAAGCTCACTCAAGTAGTCACTGTCAGGATTTGATCTCTCACCAAATGTGTGTATATACGGTCACCATACATGTGGCAATGGACTTCCCAAGAGTGAGTGATCAAATAAAAATGTAAGAGAACATGCTTAAAAACAGAAACCACAGTCTTGTAACCTAACCTGGAAGAAAATGTGTTATCTTCTACATTACAATCATTCTAAGCAAGTTAATAAACCCCTCCACAGACAAGTGAAAGAGAGCACTAACAAAATAATCATGTCCTAGATCATAGCATGAAAAGGCAGTGATTGCTGAGGACCATCTTCAAAACTCTTTACCCTGATGCTCTTTCCATATTTATTTATGTAAGACTTAGAAAGTTATACGCCGTCATATTGGGAGAGGATGGGTGTGCTAAGAGTACAAAAATAAGAAACTGAAATATTATAAGCTTTTAAAATATTATACCCAACTTCAATGTCATAAGGATGAATAAAAAATATACTGTTGTTTGTTCCTAAGAAAAATAATTAAAAATATGAAATTCAAGAAACAGGACATAAGGATATGTCTATCTTTTTAAATATGTCTCTCTGCATACAAGAACTGGGGTACATGCAAGAAGTATGGAGGATGAAAAAATTCACCAGAGACAGAGAGGGGAGCAGAAGGGCAGATCCACTGAAATACACTATTGAGGGGAGTAGTGGGCAAGACAGGAAAGATCCGCTGTGCCATGTGTGTCAGCTCCCTGGCTGGGAATCAAACATTTTACTGCAGTGGCCTCAGATAGCTCCACCACCAGGAAGGCTTGAAAATTTCTAACTTTGACAGGTATGCAGTGAGTACAGAAATTTCCTGGGAATAATATATCTAAAAGGTTGACTATAATCCATACAAAATTTCTAAAACTCAAGACATAATGGATTTGGAATCACAAGGAACCCACTATGAACTCACTGAATAAATGTAGAGCAAACCTATGTAATTTCCTTTTCAATTTGCAAATCATAGGAGATAACTTGATATAAATACATATATATATATATATATGTGGTAGAATACCTGTCATTTGCTTTTTTATTTTTTTTCATTTTTCTTTCTCCTGTTCCTAGATTCCTCCTTCTTCTTCTTTATGAAATAACTGAATAAGAATTAATGCTAGGGCCCTCCCTGGTGGTGTGGCAGGTTAAAGCACAGCACTAAGAAGCTAAAGCCCCTTCAGCAAGAGTTTTATCCATGGCCCTGGAGGTGACCTACATGGCACAGCAGACCTCTTCTGAGCCGCCAGGTGCTCGCCGCAGCAGTGTACATGTCGGTTAACCTGTTCTGCTTCCTCTTCTGTCTCTGGTGAGTCCTCTCGCTGCCCCTGCATCTGTGGCCTATACCCCAGTTTCATATGCATCTATAAAATAAATCTTAATGTGGCCCTCCCTGGTGGCGCAGCGGGTTAAAGCACAGCACTGAGAAGCTTAAGCCACTTCCGCATGAGTTCGATACCCGCCTGCCCCGGAGATGACCACATGGTGCGGCAGACCTCTCCTGACCCACCCGCTGCTCCCCTCAGCAGTGTTCTTCTTCGATCTGCCTGTTCTGCTCCCCGCTATTTCTTGTGAATCCTCTCACCCTCCACATCTCTGGCCTGTACCCCAGTCCTGTATGAATAAATAAATAAATCTTTAAAAAAATAATAAAAATAAAATAAATAAATAAATAAATAAATCTTAATGCATATATTTTATATCTATCTATACACACATACATATTTATATATACATGTATATATATACATTCACTCATATATATATTTCTAAATATATATTTATATATATATACATGTATATATTGTATATCTATCTATATAAACATACACATATATTTCTTATTTAAAAATACATAAATAAAAATGTGATATTTCGCCAAAAATAATTTATAAAACAAGAGCATGTTGGCCCTCCCTGGTGGCGCAGCTGGTTAAAGCACAGCACTAAGAAACTAAAAGCTACTACAGCATGAGTTTGATCCCCGCCTGCCCAGGAGGTGACCACATGACGTGGCAGACCTCTCCTGACCCTCCCACTGCTCCTCTCAGCAGTGTACTTCAGTGATCTGCCTGTTCTGCTCCCCACTCTTGTCTGTGGTGAAGCCTCTCACCACCCCTGCACCTCTGGCCTGTACCCCAGTTCTGTATGCATAAATAAATAAATCTTAAAAAAAAAAACAAGAGCATGTTAACATGGAGAGTCGTTAGTAATAACAGATGATTATACCCACTCAAAACAGAAGAAAATGTTATGAAATGCAAACATTATTTTATAGTTTGCAAATCTATTTAATATATAGATTATAGAATTCAACTGAATTTCCACCAAAGTGCCCAACATTCAGTTTGCTTGCCATTTTATTTGACACTATAATGGAGAACTATGGGTTTATTGGCACTGGGTGTGATGTGACATACATAGGTGATCTTATACCTTTGGATCATAGATAGTATTTCTCATAAATGTTATCTCAATAAATTACAAAGAACAAGCAGCTCCATCCAAAGGTGGGGGGGCAAACAACTTGTCATAAACTTATTAATTGCATTAATTAATAATAAATGCTTTTATGCTCAACAATAATATGATATGATACACAACAAGCAGTTTTTCATTGACCACTTGATGTGACTGCGTGCAAGCACAACTATGTAATATTCACAACGGCTTTAAACATGGTGATATTGATTGGTTTGCAGTGTCAGGTGAGATTTGCTGACAGCTAGATATTTATGTGCTTATGATAGTAGATCATTGAAGAATCACACTGTTGACTTTGAAATGCCTCTCTGGAAGTTGGGATATACCCCTCTTGCATACATTAACAGTGAATAGTGTAAATGATAGTGTACATAGGTGATATTCTATTTTTAGTTGTTTGACCTTTACTTTCTTATATTTCACTATTATATATTAAAGTCTTGACATGTTATATATCCTTCTAAATGTATTAGAAGATAATTGCAAGAATGCAATTAATACAAATATGCCCATTTAAAAGTTTTTTTTTAAACCTGTGTGTTCCTGCCTCATACAATTTATTTGAATATGAAAATATCAATGTACATATGATGTTCTTACTTTTTTATATTTATTTCATTTGTTTCTTTCAAATTCAAAAACATCTAGTATATTTTTTCATGTAAACCTTAACTGTATGTTTGCACAGTATCTGCATATCAGGATACTTTTACATAATAAAAATCAATAATAGTTCATTGAAATGTCTGCATAAGTTATGTCTTATTTTACTTTATAAGAAATAGGAATAGGGGCCCTCCCCAGTGGTGCAGCGGGTTAAAGCACAGCACTAAGAAGCTAAAGCCACTTTTGTATGAGTTCAATCTCTGCCTGCCCTAGAGGTGACCCACATGGCACAGTAGACCTCTCCTGACCTGCCTGCTGCTCCCCTCAGCAGTGTACTTCCATGATCTGCCTGTTCTGCTCCCCACTTTGTCTCTGGTGAATCCTTTGCACCTCTGGCCTGCACCTCAGTTCTGTATGCATAAATAAATAAATCTTAAAAAAAAGTTAAAAAAAAAGAAATAGGAATAATAAGGTAAATTATATAATCAATCGTGATTAAAATTTGCTATATCAAGTACAATAGTTCTGTGAAGTTTGAAAACATTGAAAAACATCAGTAAAACTTTGAGTAAACAAATATTCAAATTTTTTAATATGAATGAAAAAAATCTACCTTTTCCACATTGAAACATAATGATCATAATGATAATCTCAGTTGTCTTTTGAGGATGATATTTTAAGTTTATTCTCAAATTTTCTGAAAGTATAAAAGACTATTCTAAAAAAAAAAAACCTAAATAGAAGTGGCGTATTTACACAATATATCATGCATGATTATTTTCCATTTTGGTAAACATTTCTATTTGTTGTTTCCCAAAAGACAGAGAGCAGAAAGAGATCTATCTATCTATCTATCTATCTATCTATCTATCTATCTATCTATCTATCTATCTATCTATCTATCTTCTATCAATGAGAGAATATAGTCTACCCAATTTACATTGAAACTCAAGGGCTAGAAAAATAGATTTTTCCCATATATTAGGCATAAAATAAGTCCCCATAATAAAAAAAAATCTAAAATTCCATATAGATATATGTTAGTATAAAATACCATATATATCATAGGGAACTCAGAAAAATATTATGATTTAGGCAATTATAAGAAAATATCAATATATTTGATTACATATAATATTAAAAATTTTCAGCAATTCATCACAGATGTAAGTTGCAAAAATGGAAAGACCGAAATAAGCTATTTCTACAGGTGTAAAATAGAAAATATTAGTTTCAATAATATTCCCACAGAATAATTATATCCCCACACCCCACAATGATTACAATACAAAAAAAAAAAAAACTCAGTAAGGAAAGGTATATGAACATTTATAGAAAACTAATTAATATAAAATTTAACAGTGAATACATATTTGAAAAGCTACTTCAAACCAACTAGAAATCAGAAATTTTAAACTAAAGTATCAGGATGCTATTTTAAATATATTACATAGGAAAAAAGTACCTGGCAATTGTTAACAGTGTTGAAAATAAACAGTGTTTGAAAATAATCTATATAACCAAGCATTTTTCTCAATTATATAGTCTAGATAAATTACTTATTTTTATATATAATGTGTTAGATTTTTTTTTCTTGTGGTTTCAGCATCTCAATGAATCTCAAGATCTTAGATTCCTTAATGCCACAAACATATTGATAGTATCATAATCATTGCTATTTTGTCAGTATTTAAAATGCTAGTGTTACACATATACTGGCATGGTTATGGGGATTTTAAAGTTATTTTTAATAAGTATCCATGTTTAAAAACTTTAAAACTATAATTGGTGACTGAACTCCTTAATTTGCTGAACTATTTTGAATAGAAATCCAAGCAGAGGGCCCATTCCTCATAGCATAACAAGTTAAAGCACAACACTATGGAGCTATGAAAGCCACTGTACTATGAGTTTGATCCCCGCCAAGGCAGACCTCTCCTGACCTTCCCCACTGCTCCCTTCAAGAGTCAGTTTCAGTAGATCTGCCTTTCCTGTTCCCCACTCTGCTTCTGGTGAGTCATCTCACCTCCCCCACCTCTGGTCTGTACCCCAGTTCTTGTTTGTATAAAGAATTTAAAACAAAAAAGGAGAAAAGCTACAGGTTTATGAGAAGCTAATCTTTGATAAAGTAGCAAAAAAAGATACAATGAAACAAAGAAAGCTTCAATAAATGGCGCTGTGAAATCTAGAAAGCTACATGAAAAAAAAAAAAAAAAGAAGAAGAAGAAACTAGATCACTATCTCACACCATGCACAAAAAAACAACTTGAAGTGGATTAAAGATCTAGACATAAGAATGGAAAACAGGGCCCTCCCTGGTGGCGCAGTGGGTTAAAGCACAGCACTAAGAAGCTAAAGCCACTTCCTCATGATCTTGATTCCCGCCTACACCAGAGGTGATCCACATGGCGAGGCAGACCTCTCCTGACCTGCCCGCTGCTCCCCTCAGCAGTGTACTTCATTGATCTGCCTGTTCTGCTCCCCTTTCTGTCTTTGGTGAAGCCTCTCACCCTCCACATCTCTGGCCTGTACCCCAGCTCCATATGAATAAATAAATAAATCATAAAAAAAAATGGAAAACAAACAACACCTTGAAGCAAAGATGGGCAAAACACTACACGACATACACCTCAATAAAATCTTTAAAGATACAGCATTCAACATAACGATAATAAAGGAAAGGAAAAATAGATGGGACTACATCAATTTAAATAGCTTCTGCACAGAAAAAGAGACTGATGGGGAAAAAAAAAAGATTCTCACACAAAACTAGCAATAAAGCATTGACCTCAAAAATATAAAAATCAAACAATAAAGTAAACAACCCCATCAAAAATGGGCAAAAGAGCTAAAAAGACATTTCTCAAAAGAGGAAATGAAGGCAGCTAACAAGCATATGAAAAAAAAAAAGTTCAACATCACTTATAATAAGGAAGATGCATATTAAAAGAAAAATAAGATACCATCTCACTCAAGTGAGAATGACACATCTCAAAAAAACTAGCGTCAACTAGTTGCTGAGGAGAGGATGCGGAAAAAGGAACTCTCCTGCATGGCTGGTGGGAATGCAAACTAGTGCAAACACTATGGAAAACTGTGTGGAGGTTTCTCAAGCTGCTAAAAATGGAGCTTCCATATGACCCAACAATCCCACTCGTAGGTATCTACCCAAAAGACACAAAAGCACTGATTCAAAAAGACACCTGTACCCCCATGTTTATTGCTGCTTTATTTACAGTAGAGAAAACATGGATTCAACCCAAATGCCCAAAAGTAGATGACTGTATTAAAAAGATGTACATATACACAATGAAATATTACTCAGCAATTTAAAAAAAAAAGATAAATTCATGCCTTTTGCAACAACATGTATGGAGCTGGAAGTGATCATGCTTGGTGAGATAAGCCAGAAAAGTAAAGACACATATTGGATGGTCTCACTCATAGCAAGAACATAAAGGACCAAGGGAGGAAAAATAGTGAACAACTATATACCAGAGACATTTTATACAAGGGAGGAAAAATAGTGAACAACTATATACCAGAGACATTTTATAGGGGTGGAGTGGGGAATGGGATCAAAAATGGGGGGTGGGGGGGTGAATGGGACTATAGTGATGTCACATGGGTGATTTGGTGATGGAAAACCCATGGAGATTACAACTGAGATAGAAAAAAAGGCACAAATGATATAAAATTAAACTGCTATATTATTTCAAAAAATATTAAGATTTAAAGCATAATAAAAAATGTTGAAAAAAGGCACAGAATGATGAAAATTAAACTGTTATATTATTTCAAAAATATTAAGATTTAAAGCATAATAAAAATGTGGGAAAAAAAGAATGTTCCCCCCAGCAAAAATAAAATTAAAAAAAATATATATAACTGATAGAATTCAATGATAATGCAGAAAACTTAAAGAAAACAAATATTGGTTAATATACACGAAGATATTTTGCCGGTCATTTTCCATCATGTTTCATTGCTTAGTAGTATGCTTTTTATGTATATATTCTATGATTCATTGTTTTTAAATATTTATTTATGCATATATACAGAACTGGGGTCCAGGGCAGACATGTAGGGGCAGTGAGAGGATTCACCAAGACAGAGCAGGAAGCAGGGTGGCAGATCAACGAAGTACACTGCTGAAAGGAACAGCAGGTAGATCAGGAGATGTCTGCCATGCCATGTGGATCACCTCCAGGGTAGGAGATTGAACTTGCACTGAGGTGGTTGTGGTGCTGAACTCTGACCCACTGTGACACCAGACAGGACCCTGGAGATTTTTATTATTTTTTTTAAATGAAATAAAAATGGAAATGCTATATGATTCAGCAATACCACTGTAAATTATTTACCAAAATGATATGAAAATTGACATTAAAAGAGTTTTGCATGTGTCTATTCAGATAGATATTTTGTTAAGTGATTCCAAGGAATTCAGAGTGAGTTATCTTGTAAGACTGATATATAGTTTTGATAGCCTTAAACATTATATCTACAGTTACTCAGACATTCCTTGTGTTTGTTCCCTTGATGCTCCAAGTGAATCTTTTACCTGAAGATATTTGATCAACATTTCAAGGAAGAATGTGTTGATGAACAAAAGGTAAAGGGGGGGTGCCTATTTCTTATTTTTCTTTTTATGAAATTTTTAAATTCTTTCCTGAAAACCTGACCAGCTAATTTTATCTTATCAATACTAATTGGATTACATAGATAGTTAAAGACATTCATATTCTACTTCGTGATTAAACCAGTTCTATCCCTTGTTTGTTTATATATCACCCTTAAGTTTTGTTCATATACCATATAGATCCAAGTTATCTTGTAAATATTTTTTGAGTTTAAGTAAACAATTCGAAATGGACAAAATAAATTTTCATAAAAAAACATGGAAGGAGGAAATACACAATATCATGCAGACAACATTTTCTCTGTATACCTCACACTAAATATAATGCTGCTGTAATCCACATTTATATTTGCCATAGATGTTTGCAAATTTAATGAAAGAGAATTTGTGCAATTTTTATGCTTCCAGTAGATAGAACAATGTTTTATTCAACAGGCATTCAAATAGGTATTTAATAGGTATTCATAGGTGGCTCTGTCTTGACATGGACTTCTAATAAAGAGAAAGCATTCAGTAAATATTCTTAAAATAATGTTAATTTTCAATCCATGAGCAGAGAATGTCTATTTCATTGTAAATTCTTGTATTTTTTTT
>NW_004567104.1:3886687-3892323 GCF_000260355.1 Condylura cristata
CTTCCAGCTTTTCTCCATGAGGATATTGACTATGGGTTTATTTAATGGCTTTTATCATGTTGTGGTATGTTCCTCCTATTCCAATAATTTCAAGGGTCTTCATCATAAATGGAGGCTGTACTTTGTCAATTGACTTCTCTGTGTTTATTAATATGATTTTTTTTTTGGTAGATTGATGTGATGAACTACATTACTTGATGTTTGGATATTGACCCATCCTTGTGTCCCTGAAATAAATACCACGTGGTTGTGTGGGACATCCTTTTGATGTATTGTTGTATTCCATTGGCTAAGATTTTATTGAGGATTTTTGCATCATGTTTCATTAGGAAGACTGGTATGACATTTTCTTTTTTGTGTTGCCTTTGTTAGGTTTTGGTATTAGTATAATGTTGGTTGGTTTTGTAGAATGTATTTGGTAGAATTCCTTCTTTCACAATTTTTTGAATGAGCTTATGCATAATAGGCACTAGTATGTTTCTGAATGTTTAGTAAAATTCATTTGTAAATCCATCTGGAACAACCCCCTCAAAAAATGGGCAGACGAACTAAAAAGATATGTATCCAAAGAGGAAATGCAGATGGTCAACAGGCATATGAATAAATGACAGCATCGCTTGTAATAAGGGAAATGCAAATCAAAACCACAATGAGATATAATCTCACACCAGTGAGAATGACACATATTGAAACAACTAGTAACAAAAATTTTGGCGAGGATGTGGAGAATAAAGGAACTTTCCTACACTGCTGGTGGGAATACAAACTGGTACAACCACTATGGAAAGCTGTTTGGAGTCTTCTCAAACCACTAAAAATGAGGCTTCCATATGATCCAACAATCCTATTCCTAGGTAACTACCCAAGGGGCACAAAAATATTAATTCAAAAGGACACTACATCCCCATTTATTGCTGGTCTATTTACAATAGGAAGATGTGGAATCAATCCAATTAAAATATTGAATACACTGATATTAAAGAAATAATACATGAGATAGATGTTCAATCACATATTATCTAAGTTAACTTTCATGTATACCTTTTCTTTATCTGAGTAAGATAACTTTTATGCTTATAAATAAAAGCTTGATAAAATATTTTCCAGGTATTCTGATTTTATAAACTTTGGTCCAAAAGAACCTAAGTTAAATATTTATGAAAAATTATATAATTTAGTTATTCTGTGTTTGTTAATCAGGTCAACATTCAAATGATTTAATTATTTCTTTGTAAATAGCAAAATATATCACTTTTATTATATGAAATTATATATATGTGTGTGTGTGTGTGTGTATTGGTGACATAGAGAACATTTGTCCTTTTTTTTAAAAAAAGATTTATTTATATTTATTTACTTATTCATACAGAACTGGGGTACAGGCCAGAGTTGCAGGGGAGGTGAGACAGGGGAGGTGAGAGGATTCACCAGAGACAGAGCAGGGAGCAGAACAGGCAGATGGATGAAGTACACTGCTGAGGGGAGCAGCGGGAAGGTCAGGAGAGGTCTGCCATACCATGTAGATCTCCTCGGGCAGCTGGGGATGGAACTCATGCACGAGTGGCTTAAGCTTCTTAGTGCTGTGCTTTAACTTGCTGCGCCACAAGGGAGGGCTACATAATTTATTTCTTAAAAAAAAAAAAAAAGCCAAGAATTTGGAAAATGTATAATCAGTAGTTTGTAGTTAAGCCAGATTTGAGACCATATATATTTACATTATATTTTGGCAAAGTGTTTTTATAATTAACTGAATTATTTACAATTAAGAATTATAGGACCATTTTGTCTGTATAGTGTACTTTAAAAGTGTTTTAATGCTATTATCTAATCCCCAATCAGAAAAATGACAATTGCTATCAATTCTACTGATATCACAATAATAGCAATCCCACCCATCTAAGCTTCTTTTAGTAAGGTAATCATCAGCTAAATAATAAGTAACAAAAATTGACAATCACACAAAGAATGTAGGGTTCAATTAAATTCCAAAAGCAAATGATGATGAAAGCCAACAGTGGCAAAAGATTACAAAACACATTTTAAATACTCTCAAGACTGCTCTTATATAATTCATGAAAAATGTGTCTTATATTGGAACATTCACTGTTATAATTCTTTAGATGGTAAGGTAGAAGAGTTACATAGGGGAAACATAAGAAAAGAAGAAGATAATACAGCAGAATTAAACTTACTAGTAAGGTATTTGAATATAAATAGGAGTGAAAAAATCTAATTATTTAAATAATTTATCAAGGAAATACTGTGTAAATAAGTATGCCAACACTGAGTGGGTCATCTGTATCCTGCACAGCTTGAGAGGAAATTAGAGGCTCACAATACATGCATAGCCATAATCATAGTATCTTTGTAATGCATGATTTTCCATCAGAGGTACTAAATTTACTAGAATAGAATTGAATGTTAATTGCCCTGAAAAATAAAACCCGACTAAAGGAAAAAGTAAAAACTTAAAAGGGCAGAGGTTAAGCTATTCTCAGAAAGTACAAAATAACACATGTAAAAATATCCATTAATAAGATGATGTAACAGTTATTCAAATATTCTTTAAACTATTTGTTTAGATTGTTTGTGTATATGCCTTTTTAAGAAAATATTACTTCTAATATTCGGAAGAATGCTTACTACCTTAAAAACAGTAAAATATTTATCATTGATATTACACAAGGGTGGACCCCTCCATACACAGAACTTAGGCTCAGATCACAACAATATGCTTTATTAACAAAATTGATTTAGTAAAATAGAGTTTCTAAGGCTGCAAATGGCCAGCTGTCTTACTCCAAATAGTGCCCACAATTTTCAGTAGTCTAAACCAAAAAAAAAAGTTCACACAAAATGGCATTCTCCCTTTGACATGGTGCTGGAGCTGGGGCATACCAATAAGTATTGGATCAGGACACAAATCATGTTGGCAGCTGGAGATGATAACAGATGGCACTGCTGAGGTGGCCCCACAGCTGCTACAACTCCTATTGGAGCCTGGGCACAGCATCACCAGAGGCAACAGCACCAGAATATAGTGCCAGATGAGCTGAAGACATGAGCAGAGGTCAGATGGCATTGTCAGTGGATCAGCAGTGATGGACAGTCTCAGAAATGGTGCCAGAGGACCAGGCGTGAGTGACACACATCTTTGGAGATAGTGCCAGAAGGCCAGGAATCAGTGTACAGCTCTTTCAGAAATGGCACCATTTGATCAGGTACATGTGTACAGCTCTTTAAGAGGCACCAGGAACAGGATGATGGTGACAGAGAGCTGGCATGTTGGAAGCAGGGTCAGAGGCAGGAGCAGTGGTTATATGGTGACTCAAAGTAACCAGATGTGAAGGTCTCAGCCAGCTGTCAGGTAAGTTTCTCAGACCACTAGGAAGAGACGTGGAGCTATGACAAAAAGATCTCAAGGAGTCCCGAAGGACTGAGTCCCTGAAGCAAAGGCCTCAAATGTCTGAGGAATTTTGTAAGTATGCTTCAAAGGTCTTCTCAGGAAAGAGTCTAAATGAGCCTGTGTAGTCACCTAAAGCCCTGGCATATGTCCTCTTCAGGTTACCTGCCTCTCAAACGTGAATGGCCCATTTTCAAAACTGGAGTCATTTCAAATAATTAATTGCTGCCAGAGTTCAAGCCTTATTTGTTTGATTTCAAAACACACCCATTTCAAAACTGAACCCACAACAGCACATCCTCAAAAACACCTAACAGAACAGCCCCATGCTCTATACTGTTGCTGAGGGGGTTGGGTGTAGGAGAGAGTGCAGTGGAACCAGGCTTTCTCCTTTTACATCATGATGGTATAATCTAGAGAAATCCTTTGTGCAAAGATACACTTTAATGATTCTTTTTCAAACAAAAATTACAAAATAACTAAGCAGTGGGCTTCCCTAGTGGTACAGAGATTAAAGTCTCAAAGCTATCAAGCTATCACCAAACAATACAGCAGGAGTTCCATCCCTGGCCATGAAGGTTACCTACATGGAGCAGCAGACCCGTTTTGCCAACTTCTCCCTTCAACAGTATATTTCAGTAGAGTTTCCTGTTCTGCTCCCAACCTGTCTCTGGTGAATCCTCTTATGGCCCCACATAATGGCTTACATCACAGTACTTGTATGCATAAATAAAGAATAAATCTTAAAAATAACAAAATGACTAAGACCGATGTATCTATAAAATCCAATGTATCTATAAAATGCATTTCTATTAGTAAATTGACACAGAATACTGTTCACATCTGAAACAGTCAAAATATCAGAAATACAGATCATAAACAACGAGCACCAAATATAACTATGTTGTGTGCATATGAATCTTACTCTAATCATCTTATACACCCATGGACACTTATTGCACCTCATGAACCACATATAACTCAAGTATAATAAGTATAATGTGAATGTGTGTGTGTGCACAATTGAAAACTGTTGATGTGTCCCTTGTAGGTGTGCATATGGTCTTTCTGAAATTTAAAAGAAAAAAAAATGAACCTCCTGTCAGTTTTATAATAAATAAATATCTTCCTCAATGACCTGGAGGACCATCTCTTTGAAAGGTAAAAGTTCCCTATATTCTAGTTTCTGTGAGAGGATAGGAATTTCACTTGAGAGAGTTTATTTCAGGAAGAGAA
This sequence comes from Condylura cristata, assembly GCF_000260355.1. Classification (NCBI taxonomy): domain Eukaryota; kingdom Metazoa; phylum Chordata; class Mammalia; order Eulipotyphla; family Talpidae; genus Condylura; species Condylura cristata. The sequence continues at coordinate 3,891,327 of NW_004567104.1, forward strand.
CGCGTGGAGGCAATTTCATAGTGGGTGAAAAGTGAGGTGATTATACTAATATTTAATAATACAACTCACTTCATTTCCTGTCGTAGTATGCATTTATGAGTTTGGAATTAATTTTTAATTTTAATTTTAATTTTATTTCCCCAACAATCTGTAACGGATAACATAATCACACATATACCACACACAAACACACTTATTAATTGATTGGGGGTATTTTAACACAAGCAAAGCAAGTGTCCAAATTTTTTTTTTTAATATCATAGTTTATTTTTACATCATTTTGTACATTTTTTTCATCTCCATTGTAATACCCATGGGCTTCCCATCACCAAGTCACCCATGTGCCATCACAATAGACCAATGCACTTCCCTCCCTCCACTGTTTTGGATCCCATTCCCCACTCCACACCCATAAAATATCTCTGGTATATGGCTGTTGATTATTATTATTATTTTCTTGCCTGGTCCATTATACTCCTGCTATGAGAAAAAACATTTGGTATTTTTTTCTTTTTCTTTCTTTTTTTTTTTCTTTTTCTTATCTCACTAAGCATGTTCTTTTCCAGCTCCATCCATGTTGCTGCAAAAGACATGTGTTTCCTTTTTTTTTTGGTTGCTGAGTAATATTCCATTGTGTATATGTACCACATCTTATAAACCCAGTCATCTACTTTTGGGCATTTGGGCTGTTTAATGTCTTTCCAATTGTAAATAGAGCAGCAATACACATGGGCATGCAGGTATCTTTTTTAATCAGTATTTTTGTGTCTTTTGAGTAGATACCTAGAAGTGGGATTGCTGCGTTTTAAGGAAGCTCTATGTGAAGCAGTTTTCCATAGAGTTTTCCATAGTTGCTGGACTAATTGCTTCCCCACCAACAGTGCAGGAGAGTTCTTTTTTCTCCACATCCTTGCCAACATTTGTTGTTGCTAGTTGTTTGAAGATGTGCCATTCTCACTGGGGTGAGGTGGTATCTCATTGTGGTTTTAATTTGCAT
>NW_004567104.1:3895768-3898044 GCF_000260355.1 Condylura cristata
TTTTTTAATCCATCCTACAACTCTGTGTCTTTTTACTGATGAGTTTAAGCCATTTACATTTAGAGATAATATTGATATACCAAAACCTATATTTGCCATTTTGGTTCTTTTGTAATTTATTCCTTATTTTGAACTGTTCTTGTTTATTCTTCTGTTGGTTTAAGTGGTTCTTGAAGTATTGTTTGTAGTGGGGGTTTAGTCATAACAAAATTGTGGAGTTTCTGTTTGTCTGAAAATGTCCTTATTCTTCCTTAATAGAGGAAGAAAAGCTTCGTAAGATAGAGTATTCTTGGTTGGCATTTAATGCTTTAGAGTTTTTTGAGTATGTCCCTCCACTTTCTTCTTTCCTGCAGTGTTTCTTCGGAGAAGTCTGATGTGTGTCTGATCGTTTTCCCTTTATAGGTTGTTTCTTCCCTCTTATTCTCATTATCTTTTTCTTGTCTTATATTCTTGGTAGTTTTATTATAATGAGTCTTTCTGTATTTCTCCAATCATCATGGTAGTTTGGTGTTCTTCTTGCTTATAGGATGTCTACTTTTATCTCCTTCATATTAGGGATGTACTCTTCTATTATTTCTATGAATATTTTCTCTATACTTTGGCCTTTCCCTTCATCTTCTGGGACACCTATAACTCTGCTATTTCCTTTCCTAATGGTGTCAGATATCTCTTGATATGTTTCTTTATTCCTTTTTACTTTTCTTTCTTTTTCTTTTTTTAATTATCTTTGTTTCTGTGCTGATTTATCCTTCCATTTAATCTATTCTGTTTTCATTTCTTTCCCCAGCATTCTTTATCTCTTCTAGTGGCCTTTTCATTGCCTGCATTTCTTCTATTTCCCCTTTTAATATCTCATTTTCTTTCTTCAGTTTGTTGATTGCTTGCCTCATATCTTTTTTTTCTTTTTCATTTCTTTCATTCATTTCCTTATTTGAATTCTTCAATTCTTGATGGCTTGCCTCATATCTTTTTTTTTTTTCCTTATCATCTTCTTTTTGTTTGTTTATCATCATGATTCTGAATTCTCTATCTGGTACACTAAGTAGTTCTTCTACTTCTTTGGTGCTTTCTGGTGACTGATCTTTTTGTGGCAAATGTTTCCTCTGTGGACTTACTTGGGCATTTGTCTTTTTTTTTTTTTTTGGTGTGTTTGTGTGTGTTGTGGATTTTCTAATACTTTCTATTCACTGAGACACAGTGTTGCTATTATTGATTGGCATATTTTTTATATGTTCTTTCTGGGATGGCTGAGGGACTTCCAGACACTTCAGTTGTGGCTGGCATTCTCAGTTGTGCTGTTTTTTCAGCCCCCACTATGTGTAATTGTGTCTGTCATCTCAACTGGTAACAATCAGGGGTCTCTTGTGGTGTTAAGCCTCTCCCAGTAACACGTTGAATACTTGTTTCTGGAAGGTGCCTGTAGATCTTTGTAGCCTTTGGGTGTCCCGGGTTCCCTCTATATTTGGATGTGTCCATGTGGGGTATGATGTATTAGAAGTGTTGTAGGTCTCCCAGGAGCTGGGCCTGTGGTTGAGTTGGTGGCTGGCTTTGTTTACTTTCTAAGTACTGTGAGACTTTCTGGCTCACAAGTCTTCAGGCCTCTGCTGTAGGGTGGGATCTCCCCCTCCACAGGAGTGCAGGGGAGTGCCAGAGGGCTGCATTCCTCTCAGCTGAGCAGGCTGCCAGTCTTCCTCTTAGCTTCCAGGGCTCTCTCCCTGAGAAGTGCCTCCCCACTGCCTGAGGTCCTCTCACAGATCCAAGCTGTATCTCTTTAACTCTAGTGTTTTATCACTATTTTTGTGGGTAGATTTGGTAAGCAGGTAGACCCCTTAGCAAGCCTACCCATTTGAGGCACTTCCTAGGACTTCCTTATGTCAAATTGCAAGTGACCAAATTTTAAAGGAAAAAAAAATATTTTCTACAGACTAATAATTGATTGTATTTGTGTGATTTCTTCTAAGTAATTTTAACTTTTCATTTGATATCAAATTCAATTCAATCTGGAGGATGAAACCAAAACAACAAATTTGAGCACTTCTGTTCAAGAGAGCAAAAAGTGATGAAACAAAGGCACCATTTAGATTGGGAAACAGTGAGGAAATGCCTAGGGGATAATGGAAATGTTTATAAATGAAGTCACAATGGTATAAAAACCATTTGGTACAATAGACTACTCATAGTACTGGAATTTTAAAACAGTTTGGAAAAAAGACCTCATGCATGCAAAAACAGAGATTGAACCAAGTACTAATTGGGTAAAAACAAATAGCACAAGT
>NW_004567104.1:3898144-3900342 GCF_000260355.1 Condylura cristata
TCTAAGTAATTTTAACTTTTCATTTGATATCAAATTCAATTCAATCTGGAGGATGAAACCAAAACAACAAATTTGAGCACTTCTGTTCAAGAGAGCAAAAAGTGATGAAACAAAGGCACCATTTAGATTGGGAAACAGTGAGGAAATGCCTAGGGGATAATGGAAATGTTTATAAATGAAGTCACAATGGTATAAAAACCATTTGGTACAATAGACTACTCATAGTACTGGAATTTTAAAACAGTTTGGAAAAAAGACCTCATGCATGCAAAAACAGAGATTGAACCAAGTACTAATTGGGTAAAAACAAATAGCACAAGTAAAAATAGAATTACAAAGACTGTATTAAGCAGAAGTTTTCCTGAGAACAACTTATAAAATAGAATGAGTAAGATAGTGTAGATTGTTGTGTAACTAAAACTATTATGTATAATATGGGCTATACAATCTTTATTATTTTGCTTCCCAATAACCAGAACATTTGTTTTTAAACACAGGAATGTTTTCATCTTTGTAGAATTTGTAGTGAACCATGCTAAGTATAGAATAACCAGAAATAATATCTAAGGAAGTTAAAAACTGTGAATTTTAGATTCCTCACACATTCTAGCTTATAAGAAATTCATCTTTGCTTCAAAAAATCTTGAATCTGGTCAGCCACAGTTAAAAAATGTGTAGAGAGTTTAATCTTACTTCTAGTTCAGCTTAGCATCTGTATACCCAAATCCAGCTATTTGGCATAACATCTATGATAAACATTGACAATTCTTAGGTATAAACCAAAGTATAAGTCATAGAAAAAAAATTAAGAATACATAGGAACATTTCTGAAGAAACAAATCAGGATATATGCTTGTTTCTCACTTCATATAAGTAGTATCTTCCAAGATTGATTTACATGTGGACTGACTTTTTTATCAGTTGTTTTTGCCAGGGAAGAATTTCTGAAGCCTGCACATTCTAAGAGGTTTGTTTCCTCTTATGAAAAAAGAATAAAGACTGCAGTTATAGAAAAACCTATAGCAAACTTGCAGCTTACTATTTTTTTTTTGGGGGGGGGAGATAAATACTTTACCTACTTAAATTGCAACTAATCATTCTAGAAAGGCAGGGATCTATAAGTGAGGATAATAAATAACATATATGTTTATCATATGTGTTTGTAATATAATAAACATGTTGTATAATATGATATGGTAATACATTACTGGTATCAGAAGGAAAACTGAATTATTATCTATTGATATTTATAAATCAGTTACAGTTATAAATTATATGTAGTTATAATGACTATATATAAAACTGATAGTTACAAAGCAGTAAACATGGATCTAATGTATTTTCAAATCACACATCCAAATTATCAGTTTGACAGAATCTACAGATTATTTACCCAAAGGAGATGACAATATAATGGTAGAATAAGATGGTGGCATAGAAGCATCTTTGGAATTGTTTATCAAGACATCCATATCTTCAGAATGTTATCTAGAATTATAAAGGGGAGGTATTAAGTGGGATTTTTTTTCAGATTATAAAAAAATGAAAACTGCAGAAAGAAGATACAACTCACATTGTTGATATTCCAAAAGATTTTCCTACATTTTCCGAGTTTTCCTTGAAGTGATTTTTTGAGATATACTGTTAACAAAAATGACTTAAAAGCCTTCCAATTTATTAAATAAATATTTAATTAAAGCTTATATCCAATTCAATATTTTGAATCATCTTTTATATCTTTGTGAAATTAATCTCTTAATATTTTAAGTTAAAACTCTTTATCATAATTATTATCCTTTAAAGTATTTGTTCCCAATTATTCTAGATCAATTATTTTCTAAATCACTCAATTTTTACTTCCTCAGCCCTCAAATAGGTTACACCTTTGCATCCATCCTATTTTCTCAAAGTATTCTTTGTACTGGGCATACTCTTAGGACTTTAACCACAGGTTGATTATTGAGAGCAGAGCAGAAAGAATCCTTAGCATTTATCAGTTGGATTCAATATCCATATTTATCAAAATGTTAGCTAATATAAAAAAAAATAATTTTGTCTGAACTGCCTTCTTCCTTTTGTATATCAAGCAAAATCCTTTCCTTTATTTTCTCTTGCATCCATTTCTTCATGGTGTACCTATATCTTGTATAGTTGTCATCTATTTAGAAATTTATAGTCCATGTACTTTTGGCATAATT
>NW_004567104.1:3902232-3907973 GCF_000260355.1 Condylura cristata
AAGTACACTGCTGAGGGGAGCAGCGGGCGGGTCAGGAGAGGTCTGCCGCGCCATGTGGTCACCTCCGGGGCAGGCGGGAATCGAACTCGTGTGGAAGTGGCTTTAGCTTCTCAGTGCAGTGCTTTAACCCACTGCGCCACCAGGGAGGGCCCATATTTTCTATTTTATTTTTAGTAGCTGACTATGACCTCCCAAATTGTCACCCAGTTTTTCTCTGACCAATTTTGGCTTTGCTGTTTGAAAATTAAGCTGTCTTTTTTGAACCTATAGAAATTGAGAATATGGATTATCAGCTCAGGGGAATTACCAAGGTGATTATAACTAAATATGGTTGTTGCTTTTTAACCTATATACATGATGAATCAAATTGCAAACAGAGTCAACTGTCTTTCTTCACCCCATTAGGAGATGCTTTTTGTTAAACAGTAATTCCCATGAAAGGGGAAGGTTCCATTTTTCCTGTTTCAGTAAAAAAAAAAAAAAAAAACACTTGGAGGATAGATACTTGGATTGATACAGGAAGACAACTTGGATAAGCACATGGAACAGATGTATATGGAGAAGATTCACTTGCTTCTTAGTTTTGGACTTAACAAGAGGACTGAAAGACAAGGAATAAATATATGAGTGGGAGTGTATGGGGTGACTGCAAATGGAAACCTCTATCTTGATTTATAGCTTGATTTTAATTATTTAATCTCAGACTTGCCTGGCCTCTTTTGCCACTTTTCTGTGGTTTTCTGCCAGAAGGAATGAATGATTTTAGATGTCCCTCAGTAGCCCCACTTTGGATCAACACTGATGTGGCCAGTCATTTACCCTTGAATGACTCGGTAACTTGGTGTGCTTTTTTGTAAAAACAGTTTTTCTTTCTTCTCTTATTTCTCTGTTATTCTAGTATTTTTTTTTCTTCACACTAACTGTATGGTTTGTCTTTGTGTGGTAGATGGTAGAACACATTTAGAATGTTTAGGCTTGGGGGCGGTGTTCCAAGAATACCCCTCAGTCTGTCCTCTAACACTTTGACTGTGATCTTAGTCATTTTTTAAACTTACTTCCCACAGGGTCTTGTGGTTTGTTCCCATTTTTAATTGTTTTTTGTCATAAATAATTATTAATAGTTGCATACCTTCTCAATACTTCTCCAAGAATATGGCATAACTGTTTAAGAGGAATGGACTATTCTCAAGACTAAGGGACTGAATATCATATCTGCATATGAAATGATTTCTCCCATATTTCACATCATATTACAGGGTGCACAAGTCCACGTGGCACCATTTCTAAATGAATGGCTTATTCATAGTGTAGTTTAAATGGAACATGATGCAAGAAATCATTAATCATATTAGCAATTACTCAGGGAGTGTGTTCCTGTTGATGTGATTTTGTTGTTTTCTATTGCTTCTGCAATCTGTGCACAGACGCTTCTCGGCACTTAATTGCATGGACTTCTTTCTATGTTGACAAGTTTCCTCCAAACTTCTTACATGACACGTAAAAAAACAAATGCCTTCTTTCATTTATTTGCACAATCATTCTCAGTAGGAATCAACTCAAAAAAAAAAAAAAAGGATAACCCTATCTCATTCATTTTTAAGAATAGAATTCCTTTGAAAAGGGGGAGGGGATGGTGATGAGGCCTGAAACAAGGTATAGGACATCAAATCTACCATTTTCATTTAAATAACTATTGCATATTTCTTGGTGCCCTTATAATGAATTGTTTCAGACTTGAGGAAATATCTTAGGCCTTCTACTGATAAAATGACATAAAGGTGAATTTAAACTGATAACACAGAAAACAACAACTATTACAGGAAGTCACTGATAATCCTTGATTGCTCATAAGCTATCTGGTTTCTTCCTAGGTTTATATATTTCATTGCTTGCATTCCTTCATTCCTTTATTTTCTGTATATCTTCCCTCCACTTGCCATCTACTGGAGGGGAAAATATTTGAGTCTCAACTACCATTTCCCCATGGAGTTGCCATATTTTAATAAAGAAATTTCTTTCTGGAAACAAATATCTGGAAATTAAAAAAAAAAAAAAGTGAAATAACATTGTCAAGTGAATCCAGGAAATAATTTTGGCTCTATGAACTTAGCCACATATGTTTAAAGAGCTTTACCTTATCTCAGGTTTTTTTTTGTTTCTTAGAAAGAAAAATAACAAGAATATGCTCTTTTTTGGCTACTTGCAAAACAATCATTCCATCAATTTATATTTTTAAAATTGTGTTGAAATAAATCAGTTCACCTCTGGAATGCATTATACATTAAACAACAGATATACAAAATTAAGTTAGAACAATTCTAACTAAAAATATGCAAGACCCATAATTAAAAGCTATATTTTTAAAAGACAAACTACAAACCAAAGTTTATGCAGGGATACACCATGACTGATGGATGGAAAGAATCAATATGTAAAGAAATAAACTACTTTTCTGGAGGAAAATAAATGAGAGCACCATAAGACTTTTCACTGAGTGTCATTTCAATAGAGAGTTCTGAGTCTCTCTCTACTCTAATTGATGCATTTTCATAGAACTTAAGCCAGGTGGAATAGTTAAAGTTCAGCTAATTTAAATAACACATGTTTTCTTACTCTAAATAGGCTCTGCCATCCACGGCATCAAGACAAGACACAAGAGCTTCAATGGAAAGTGCAATCCAGAATAAAGCATATAACTTCTAAATCAAACACCCAAAGTTATCTGTCCTGAAAGCCGTCCGCAAGCCTAAAGCATCTTTTGGCTGGGACCCATAGAAAAGGGTCAGACATGGTCAGACAAGTCTGGGAAGAAAATAACAAAATCAAAATCAAGATAAAAGCTGTCATAGTGAATCTCCCCACAGGTTTCTCAACCACATCTGTTTCAACCAGTCCAGGACTAAGAAGCAAATGCAATTTATTCACATGTCTCTTTGTTCCATGTGGCTCCCTCAAGTCACCTTCTGGCTCTCCATCCTGCTTCCTTCTTCAAACTCCTCCCCCAGTTTCCTCTCTACTCTGCTCAGCTCCACCCTTCTTCTGGGTGGTGCAGGGAACCTGGAACCTCACCCATCCCTGGGTCCACCCTGTTACAATACTAGTGTTAAGTAATGTAACTTCAGTAATGTGGATGTGATATTCATGGGAGGAAAACAGGAAGGACCACCTACCAGCCGTAAAACTGCCATGTGAAACTCAAAGTAGAAATAATGTATGCCTAAATGGTTTAAGATAGGCCCTTGTCTTGTTAGGGATAATAAAACTTATCATTTGACTACATGTAGATTTTTTTTTTCAGAATTCCATTTTTTTAAGATTAATTTACTTATGCATACAATAATTGGGTTACAGGTCAGAGGTGTGGGTCTGAGGACATTTACCAGAGATATAATGTGGAGCAGAATGGGTAGATCAAGTGAAGCTTCATAGTGCTGTTCTTTAACCCACTGAGACACCAGGGGGGGCCCTAATATTTTTTCAGAATTCTAATTTGCGAGCACTCATATAACATGGTACCAGATGCATTGTTAGAAGAATGCACAATAAATTGTCACTTTTGGTATTGCAATTGAATTTAAGGTGTTGCTGTGCAGAAATATTAAAAATTCTGAGGATAACAATTTTATAGAAAGCATGTATTAGAGCGTCTTGTATAATTGCCTTTCATGCTTACACTGAAAGGCAATGTTTTATTAAGCCATGAGGTCAGATTTAAGTCTTACTCTAAACCTACAAAGAAATGCTTGATAGAGATAAGTTTGTTTAACTTTTGTTTTCTGATTTATGCATTAGATTTGCATATTATTATTTAAAAATATATCTAACACATCTCTTGATTTTACTAAATGAATTAATATTATACACATGTAAATTTTTCTACATTGCAATAGAACATGTTGAATTTATACCAATACTTCAGTCTTACCTACTATATAAAAGGTTGTTTTAATCATGGCATAATGCATTTTTTACTAATACATAAAGTTTTCTAGCAAGAAAACCATGTATAGATTTTGTAGCTATGCTATTTCTTCAGACTAAAAAGCAATTTGTCAGGCCCTCCCTGGTGGCATAACAGGTTAAAGCACAACACTATGAAGCTAGCCTCAGCCATATCAGCATGAGGGGGACCCCAAGCCAGGGAGGTGACCCACATGGCACAACAGACCTCTCCTGACCCACTCACTGCTCTCCTCAGCAGTGTACTTTGTCAATCTTCCTAGTCTGCTCCCCACTCTGTCTCTGGTGAATCCTTTCACTGCCCCTGAGCCTCTGGTCTGTAACCCAGTTCTGTGTGCATAAATAAATAAATATTTAAAAATAGTTTGCCTTCTAATTCTAATGAATAGTCTCCTAGAAATTGATAATCATATTTGTCTACATGAAAGTTACAATTATTGAAATCCACACCAAAGGAAAAATAGTTTTGGTAAGGAATATGGTTAGTAAGATTGTTAGAAACAAACAAACAAACAAACAAAAAACTTATGGGAAAATGGTTCTGACAAGAGTGCAATTTATAGTAATTTTCTAGTACTTTGTCTCTCAGAAATATAGTAATTTGTAACAATGTGACAGATTCCATATTTGGTTACATACAGTATTAACCAGATGTTTTGTTCAAATTCCTGGATGATTTGCAGGAATTAAAATTTCCAAATAATGTTAAATATTTTTTATTAAAACACTAGAAACAAATAATGTTTGTGAGCATTAAAGCCATCACACTTTACCAGAGGACATGTAATTCCTTATGAAACACAGAGATTTTTATGGGACTGTGGTTGTGGATATGTTTAGTGATTGTCTCCTCTACTTGAATAGGCCATATTATTGAACAGATGAGATAAATGGTAGCAATTACATAGACTAATGCATTAGAAAGCTACTGAGGGAACTTGAGTCAAATGCCCATTACTAGACATAACATCCATTCAGATCTTGCAGAAAAAAAAAAAAAAATACTTGAATGCAGGAAGTCAAGACCGCTTTTGTACAGCTATCTCATTTGTCTTTTAAATTTCAACTGACCTCCTCTCTCTCTTGCTCTCTCTGTATGTTTGTGTGTTTGTGTGTCTTTTCCAGGTTTAATAGGGATATAGTTCATAAAGTTAAAGTATACACAAATGTTTCAGTTTGTTTCTAGATGTTGGAAGAGAGTTATTTTTTGATCTCTGCAAGACTGCTTTCCAGCAATTTCAAATAAACGTACATTGTATTTGTGGGTAATAGTAGTCTAGAGTGATTCTATTTTATTATTTTGTGATAGCAATCATTCCTAAGTATATTTATTAGTATATAATGAAAGTAATTGGCATTATTATCTGGTACAAGGATAGAGTTTCTGGGGAAAATGCTACATATCAACCTAATTGATTAAGTGTTTTATCTAGAAAGTGCAACCATTAGTGCCAAGTATAACCCAAATTTCAATGTTTAACATATGATTCTCAGAGCAACCGGATTGGAGCAAATAAATTAATCTCCTATCAGCATCAGGGATCTCTTACACATGCACATTCAGAAAGAGAGAGATCAGTTAAAATTTAGAGGGAAATGAGAAAGATAGTTGTAGAAGCCTCGACTTCCTGCATCTTCATTCAAAAGCTATAAGTGGATACTATGTCTATTAATCAGCATTTGACTAAATTTCCCTGATGCATAAAATTTCAAGAGGTGAGTGCATGCTAAATTTTTCACTGGATAAGTTTATTCTAAAGCTCAATTGACTGAATTTTACT
>NW_004567104.1:3909049-3917434 GCF_000260355.1 Condylura cristata
ACTATCAGTGGGAAGAAAAAAAAAAAAGACAATAGGAAAAGTGTGATTGTAGGTTCAGTGCTGTCCTAAGTTTTAGATTTTACCTCTTTTAACATTAGTAATTCCTCCTCCTAAGTTCTGATGAATCAACAGTCTCAACTAACAGTCAGAGTTGTTTCCTTTTAAAGTACTGGTGATTTAAGCATTCCACACTAGTGGCGCCAATGGGAACTGACTGGTCCCTGTGGGTTATTGTAAAGGAAGCAATCTACCAAGAAGGGCATTTTTTTAGAATGTGTTTAATTGTTTCAGTTTTAGCACTGATACTCAATATGTGCCAGGAGCCATTGCTGTCCAGGACTGCAATTCTGGCATGGCAGTCTGTAAAGAGAGAGCCTTGCTATCCTTGCCGTGGTGTCCTTCTCACCCTTTCCAATAACTGTGCCAAGTGTTCTTGTGTTGAAGCAGACTTTTAATACAACCATATCTTCAGTGTTTTGATAGTTTTTAAAATTGTGTTCATTTTTCTTATCTTCTGTTGTGTGTTCACAAAATTTACTATTTGTTTTAATATTGAGGAAGGTTTCTTTTAGCTGTTCAGTTTCCATTTTCTTGTGTAAAATGGATATAACATATTTGTTTTTATTGCAGTACCATGCTATTTCATTATGGTTTTACAGTGTAGTTTAAAGTCTGAAAGTTTGATGTTCTCATATTCTACCTTTTTTGACAGGAGAACATTGACTATATAGAAACTTTTGTGATCGTGTATGAATCTCAGTATCATTGTTTCCATTTCTTTGAAGAATGCTATTGGGATTTGTATGGGGGTTGCATTGAATCTGTAAATATTTGTTGGTAGAATAACCATTCATGCAATGTTGATCCTTTTTAGTCTTGAGCAGAAAATATTTTTCCCCTTCCCATTGTATGCTTTATTATATTTAAAGATGTTTTATAGTTTGCCTTATCCATGTCCTTTACCTCCTCTGTGAAGTTTATTACAAGGTGTTTATTTTGTATATATGTGTGTGGGTAAATGGGTTTACTTTCTTTTTTTTTTAAGATGTATTTTATTTATTTATGCATACAAGAGGTAAGATGTAGACCAGAGGTGCAGGGGGCTGATAAGACTCACCAGAGACAGAGTGGGGAGCAGAACAGTTATATTGAATGAAATATATGGCTGAGGGGAGCAGTGGGCAATACAGGAGAGGTCTGTTATCCCATTTTAGTTAGCTCCCTGTTTGGGAATTCATTGCATGCTGCAAATAGCTTCATAGTACTGAGGCTGAAGCTCTAGGGAAGCTCTACTTTCCAATTTATCCCTCTTCTACCTTACTGTGGGAATGTAAGAAAGCAACTGACTTTTATGTATTGATTTTGTATGATGCCAATTTGCTGAACTTGTTTATTGTCTTGAATAATTTTACTATAGTGTCTTTGGCATTCTCTATGCATTTTATATTATCATCTGAAAATAATTAGACTTTTACTTATCTATCCCAATCTATATTCCTTTTATAGCTTTTATTTGCCTAATTGCTCTAGCTATGAATTCTAAAACTATGTTGAATAGCAGCATTAGAAAGGCAATCCTTATCTTGTACCAGATCTTAGTAGAATTTCAGTTCTTCACTGTTGAAAATTATACCAGTCGTGCATTAAGATATGTTCCAGCTATATCACATTTTCAGTAAATGGGCATTGAATCTTATCAAATGCTTTCTCAACTTTTTATTGATATGATCACAGGGCTTTCACTTAATATGTGTGGTGAGTTACATTGATTGAGTTTGGATATCAAATTATTGTTTACCTGGTGTAAATTTCAATGGTCGTTATATATTATCCTTGTAACGTTTTGTCTGAATTTTGTGTGCGTTTTATATATGCTTGGTTTTGGTTTTGGCATGTTGACCTCATAAAACTTACTTATACATATTATTGCTCAATTTTTTAGAGGGTCTGAGCATGATAGGAATTGTTCGACTTTGAAAGTTTTGAAAAACTTGCTTGTTAAATCATTTGATCCTGGACATTTTTGGGGGGAATGGGTTTTGATTACTACTTCAAGTTAGTGCTTGTGATTGGATTGTTTGGGGTTTCTATTTCTCGTCTTTCAGTTACACATGATTGTGTAATCCTAAGTAAGTATCCATCTCATCAAGGTTGCTTAACTTATTTGCAAGGAAATATTCAGCAAAAAGAAGGTAAGTAGTGAAAATTAGAGGGGGAGAGCAAACTAGAATCTAACTAAAGCCCTCATAAGAAAAAAGTAGTGGTGGAGTGCAAACAAAAGGGACAACATGGTCCAATGGAAGATTACTGAGTCTTTGGTGGTGGGTGTGGTGAAATAACACACACACCCCTAACACATATATTATGGCATAAATCAGCATTTCCCATTAAATACAACTTAACAGAACTTTAAAAAGAAAATTATGAGATGAATATATGTATATACCTTATCAGTTACTTATATAACCTTGAAGAACAGTGGAGGAGTTTTCTCAGCAAGATCAACTGACAATTGATTGCTTCAGTAATCTGCAATCCACCTAAGAGCTGTAGGTAGGCAAGGTGTCAACATCGGTACAGCAGAGAAACAGAGTAATGGCTTCTTCAGTGCTATCATCTGGAGTGCCCTCTAATTATTTTTTTTTCTCTTTGCTAATGAACTTTTGCTCACTTTTTATTTATTGAGATATTAATTATTTTAGTGTTGGCTATGAGAGCTTTGCAGATTTTGAGTATTAGCTCCTTTTTTGGATTATGATATGTAAATATTCTCTTTTACATAGTAACATAACTTTTCATTTTAATGCCAGTTTCATTTCTGTGCAGAAGATTTTTATTTGACATAGTCTCATTTGTTTATGTTTGGTTTTGGTTTCCTTGCCATTGTAAATGAATCCCCAAATATAACTTACTCCACATTATAGAGCATTTACGCACTGATGACAATGGACATGGATACAAATCTTCAAGAAAATATTAACAAACAAAATTCAGTAGCATATTAACAGGATCATACCCGGGACCAAGGGATGAAAGTATGAGTTATCATTCACAAGTCAAATATAACTCACTACAATGATAGGAACTATGGGACATGGTAAAATCAACACACACACACACACACACAAATACACACACATATGACATTTTGCAGAAATCAATATTTATTTGAGCTTAAAAACTCAGTGAAGTGGTTACACAGGAACATAATTCAACATAATTCAGACTATAACAAACTTCAACATGATAAAGACTGTTACAAAATCTTGGAGATAACATCACACTCTGTAAAAAATAAAACTGATAATTTATCTTTTAAGATCAGCTATGAAACCAATATTCCTATTCTCATACCACTACTATGTAATATAGTGTTTGAAGGTATACTTAGACCAATTAGGCAACAAAAACAAAAATAATCCAAGTTGGAAAAGCAGTAAAACTATCACTACTTGCAGATGACCTGTTAAAATGCACAGAAACCAGGCCCTCGTTGGTGGAGTAGCAGGTCAAAGCACAGCACTAAGAAACTAAAGCCACTTCAGCATGAGTTCAGTCCCTGCATGCCCTGGAGGTGACGACATGGTGCAGCAGACCTCTCCTGCCCCGCCGCCTGCTGCTCCCCTCAGCAGTGTACTTTGCTGGTCGGCCTGTTCTGCTCTCTACTCTGTCTCTGGGGAACCCACTTGCCACCTCTGCATCTCTAGCTGTACCCACTTCTGAATGCATAAATAAATCTTAAAAAAAAATGTACAGAAACCCTAATGACTCCATTAAAAAAATCTTTTAGAATCAAGTTTTAATTTTTACATCTTTTCATTTATTCCATTTTCTTTATGGACTAGGCATCTTAAGCTTTTAACCAACAAGTAAAACCTTATCAAATTTCTTAATTACTGTTCCAATGCAATGGGCACCCCTTTCATTGGAAAACTTATGTGAGTTCTCCTAAGAGGAAAGGTTTAAAAATTACTTTTCCATGATCAGAGCAATTGCATTTTGGGAAGGAACAGGTACTCTAATCAGAAGATATAGAAGCAGCATTAAGAATATTTTCATACCCATATGAGTGATAAGGCAATTAATATCATTTGTGGATGCTCATTCATGTTCATTATTACTTTTTATACAGTTTATAAATTGTGGGATTCATGAAGGAAATGCTATCTGGAGACTTGCTTTTCTATGCAATCTTTCTTACTAAAGCTTATTTAAGGTGTCTTTTAATTTGTTTTACATGATAGATTATTTATTTATTTATTTATTTTGAGATATTTCTTATATGCTTTTCACAGAATCCCATAAGATAATCTTAGTTTGTACAGAAAAATATCTACATAAAAAGAAAATACCGTTATGCACCCCATGTGGGTATTTGTTTCTGTAAATGACTGCATTTAAGATGGTGTTACCAAAATTTACAATCACATAGTGATATTAAAGCAATGGCAAAATAACATTTTATGTCAGCAACAGCTGTTACTTTTCTTTTACCACCTGAGAGCATCATATTATTTTGTGTGCTTGATTTAATCTTTTACTCCATAATGGCCCCTGAGCATACAAAATCCACTGCTAATCTTAGAGTAAAAGGTCATGTTGCATGATTGCCATGCAAACAAAATTAAAAGTGATGTAGGATTACAAAGTAGAAAATCAGTGATCATTACTGCTATTAAAGCATAAATCATCAACTCATTCAGCATAGCTATGAAATTGAATAATAAAACCAGTTGATTAAAATTGCTAAATGGGCCCCACTGAAACCAAGGATAATAATAATAATAATATAATAATAATAATAATAATGATGATGATGATAATAATGATAATAATGATGATGATGATGATGATGAAGAAGAAGAAGAAGAGAGGAAGAGGAGGAGGAAGAAGAGGAAGAGGAAGAAACTTACATTAAATATTAAAATCTTCTAATGACCACAACAAGATCTCATGGACTATGCCCAGACTAGAGAAAGACCTCAAAACCTTCTCCAAGACTCTGTCAGCACTCACCCAGACCAGCAGAGGTTTTGCAATTTATGGGAGACTCTGCGAGAATTCAGACCAGTGAGCAAAACATGTATCTGTGTAAGGGATGATACCAGAACATCCAGAAGTCTTACATGACAAAACAAGCCCCTGTTCAGATAAGCAGGGGATCAATGGCCTCCAATAAGACTCAATCAGCACCCACCTGGATCATCAGAAGCCTGATCACCTTCAAAGGGCTCCCTTATCAGCATCTGCACTTACAGGTGAGACTTTCTACTCACATCAGAAAGAGGCAGAGTAGCTGGAGGGTTCACAATCTCCCATGAGACTCTACTACCTGTTTACCCAGAGAGATAGACTTCTGATGAGCAAGGGGAGCCATCATGTACAAAAGAAACACCATATACATCAATGGGTTCCAAAGCCATTAATGAGCAAAAGGGAAAAAAAAAAAAAAAGACAAAGAGTCCTTAAGGGAATAACACAGTACCCAAGTACACAGAGAGAATGAATCTCCAGAACCCAACTTCAAAGACAGGGATGTATCAGATACAGAATTTAGAAATGCAATGTTAAAGAAGAAATTCAAAGAAATGGAAGAAAACTCGGAAACAGATTAACTTTCTTAGAAATGAAATTAAGTAACTGGAGACAGTGAAGCAAGGATAGCCTCTATAATAAAGTATGTTGGGAGAACTGGACTGATGCAGAAAAAAGAATGAAACTAGATTGTTATTATAAATCATATACTAAGATTGGTTGAAAAATGGATCAATGACATGGATGTAGAACTAGAAACTTAAATACATAGAAAAATATAGATAAAATATTTCATTACATAACCATTAATGATACTGTTACAGGGCAAGAAGAGAGGAGCACTTCTGAACCCCAAACCTGCCTGCTCTAAATAGGTTCTGTCATCTGCTGTTTCAAGACATGACATAGAACTTTAATGGAAAGACCATTCATACAATTAATGTTCAATACGTAAATGACAAATGATATAGTTTCTAAATCCAACACCCAAAGTTACCCTTCCTCTTATGGGTAAAAGTCCACCTAAAAGGGATTGGCCCAAAGCAAGGCCTGAAAGTCCACGACAAGCCTAAAGCATCTTTTGGCTGGGATCCATAAGAAAGCATCGGAAATGGCCAGACAAATTTGGGAGGAAAAGAGGCAAAATCAAAATTAAGATAAACACTGTCACAGTGAACCTCCCCAGGGGTCTCTCACCCACATCTGTTTCAAGCAGTCCAGGACCAAGGAGCAAGCACAGTTTCTTCACATGCCTTTCTGCTCCATGTGGCTCTCTCAGGTCTCCTTTTGGTTTTTCATCCTGCTTCCTTCTTCCTCAGACTCCTCCTCCATTTTCATCTCTACTCTGCTCAGCTCTACCCTCCTTCTGTGTGGGGCAGGGAACCTGAAATCTTCCCTCTTCTCGAGGACCACCCTTAGTGATTCACCGCAACAGCAAAGAAAACAAAGGAGAACACAAAAATTTGGGACTAAATCTAGCTAAAAAGTTCCTTATGGTGAAAGAAATCATAAACTAAAATGAAAAAACAAGCTTCCCTGGTAGCCTAGAGGAATAGATTCAGTGTTATTACCACTGAGCCTGTAACAGGGTGGTCCCCATGAAAGGGGAAGTTCCAGGTTCCCTGCTCCACACAGAAGGAGGGTGGAGCTGAGCAGAAAAGAAAAGGAGCTTGAAGAAGAAGGAAGCAGGATGGAGAGCCAAAATGAGACCTGAGGAAGCCACATGGAGAGGGAGACATGAGAAGAAACTGTGTTTTTTTCTTTGCTCTGGACTGGCTGAAAAAGATGTGGGTGAGAGACCCCTGGGGAGGTTCTCTGTGACAGCATTTGCATTTGATTATATTCTTTTCCTCCCAGACTTGTCTGGCCATTTCTCACCCTTTTCTATTGGAGGTGCTTTAGTCATTCAGGCCTTGCTTTGGACATTCAGGAGGACTTTTGTTTGTTTGTTTTTTAAAGATTTAATTATGTATTCATACAGAACTGGGGTAAAGGCCAGAGACACAGCAATGGTGAGAACATTTACCAGAGACAGAATGGGGAGCAGAACAGGCAGATTGAGTAAGTACACTGCTGAGGGGAACAGCAGGTGAGGCAGGAGAGGTCTGCCACACCATATGGATCACCTCCAGGACCAGGGATGGAACTCACACTCAAAGGGCTGTGGCTCACTTGCAGTGCTGCACTTTAACCCACTATGCCACCAAGGAGGGCCTGGATGGATTTTAACCAATGAGGAGATAGGTAAATTTGGGTGTTTGATTTAGACATTAGAACCTTTGTCTTTTGTATTGTATATTCATATTAAAGTTCCTTTCCATTAAATCTCTATGTCTTGTCTTGATGCAGAGGATGGCAGAACCTATTTAGAGCAGGCAGTTTTGGGGGTTCAGGGGTGCCCCTCTCTCCTTGCCCTGTAACAAGTCCTGCATTCAATCCAAGCCTGGGAGCTGACCCACATATTGTGAAGTAGACCTTTCCTTTCTGGTCTGCTACTCACCTCAGCAGTGTATTTCAGTCAGTCTCCCTGGAACACAGTTCTGTATGCATAAATAAATAAATCTTAAAAAAAATATATTGAGGGGAAAATGTGAGTGCATAGTTATGTTACAGGGCAGGGAAAGAGGGGCACCCCTGAATCCCCAAATCTGTATGCCCTAAATTTGTTCTGTCATCCACCACATCAAGACAAAAGATATAAGACTTTAATGGAAAGGAAATTTAATACAGTGAATATACAATACTGAAGACAAAGACTATAATTTCTAAATCAAGCACCTGAAGTTACCCATCCCCTCGTGAGCAAAAGTCAACCCAAAAGGGATTTGTCCAAAGCAAAGGCCTGAAAGCCCACCACAAGATTGAAGCACCTTCTGTCCAGGACTCGTACAAAAGGGTCAGAAATGGCCAAACGAGACGGGGAGGAAAAGAGCAAAAACAAAATCAATATAAACACTGCCATAGTCACTTCCCCACAGGTATCTCACCTACATCTCTTTCAACTCTTTCAACCAGTCCAGGGCCAAGAAAGCATGGTTTCTTCATCACATGCTTGCTGCTCCATGTGGCTTCCTCAGGGCTCCTTCTGGGTCTCTATCCTGCCTTCTTCCTTTCTAGACTCCTTCTTTTCTCTCCTTTTCTCTGCTCAGCTCCCCCCTCCTTCTGGGTGGTGCAGGAAACCTGGAACTTCCCCTTTTCCTAGGGACCACCCTGCTACAATCCCCCCTTTTGATTTTTAGTGCCACCATATCTATAGTGGCACAAATTTTAGGGTGCAATCTTAAAAGATAGTCTTCTTAAGGTTTTCAGCATATGCAAAACAAGTAGCAATCAGTTGCCAGCATTGTCCAT
>NW_004567104.1:3918154-3937218 GCF_000260355.1 Condylura cristata
TGAAGGGAGCAACAGACCAGACAGGAGAGGTCTGCTGCACCATGTTAGTCATCTCCCTGGCTGGGGATCCAACTCAAACCAAAGCAGCTTCACAATGCTGTGCTTTAACTTGTGCCACCAAATGGTGGTGGTGGGGGGGACTACAATTTTAAATTATCTTGCATCTATTAAATAATAATATAAATTTTTGAATAGAGGGACCTCCCTGGTGGCTCAACAGTTTAGGGTACAGCACTGAAAGCTAGCTGCAGCAGCTTCTGTGCAAGTTCAATCCCTGGGCCTGGAGGAGACCCACGTGCTGCAGCAGACCTTGCCAGTCATACCGGCTGCTCTCCTCAGCGTACTTCTCACTCTCCTCAGTGTACTTCTTCAATTGCTTGTTCTGCTCCCCACTCAGTCTCTGGTGAATCCTCTCACTGCCCCTGCACCTCTGGCCTGTACCCAAGTTCTGTATGCATAAATAAATCTTGAAAACAACATTTTTGGATAGAAATTTATTTTAAGACATGTATTTTTTTTTCTAAAAGCAAAGGAATAAATGCAGTGCACATAATAATTACTATTTTTTTTTTTGTCCTTTGATCTCTGTATTATTGCATGAGCAACACCAGAGTGATGAAGACATGGGAGTCGGAGAGCAACTGTTGGACTCAGTATTGCTGCTAGAGAGCAAGATCCTGGTCTTTTCATTGAAAGAGAAGGGTGGGTAAAACTAAACACTGGAATTTGATTTAGGGAGGGAAAGTCCAATGATATACACCCAACTCCCGCCCATGCCTCCAGTCTTATTAACAAGACCTTTGAATCACCGTCTCCCTCCTTCCTGGGTGTATACCTGTTGTCCAAGTGTGATCAAGCACCCTGCTCTCCCCTAACTTGAAAGGAGCCCTGTAGGCTACACCACACTTGATAATGTAGCATTTACCTTACAGAAAACATCATGTATTGTAGAAAAAATAATATATTAAATTCACCAATGCAGATTTCTTGGAAGTGTAGTTTCCCCCTATATGTGTGAATGACATAACTGGTTCAGTAATTGTTGAGAGAAAATAATTCAGGTAATGCCAATCAACCTTTAGTGAAGAAGGTGCTCACTCCCAATAAAGTTGAGGAGAAAGGAAGCATGTTACCAGCCTTCTCATGGTGTGATCTGAGAAAAAAGATTTCCAGGGTGTTTGGTTAGTACATTTTTTATATGGGGTGGTATGTATTGAGAAAGGGGGCAGAATTACCTATCTTACTGCTTATGTAGGAATGGCCTGAGGTTGAAGAGAGAAATATTGTTTGAACTATCAGTTAGAGAAGGTACACCATCTAGCCTATTCCATTTCTTACTTTATGAGAAGTAAACTATAGACTAATTCAAATGTATATTCCCATATACATGGGAATATCTTTTGCAGACATCTGCCATATCATATTTTACAAGAGATAGGTTACACATCTCTTATATTGATTTGCATACAATTTTTTTAATCTTTTTCCTCTCCTCCTACTTAGTAATTAGCACCACCATCCATTCATTTGGTAAACTAAAAAAATTGTATAGCTGTTCTTTGATCATTTATCTTATGTTCATTGAGTCCATAAGCAAATCCACTCAGATTTAACTTTGAATCAATTACACACCTGACTTTTTTTTTCTCTTTTTTCACTGTAGTTCAAATCTTTCTGGCTGTTCTTAATATATATGGAAAAGTCAATAATCAATGATTTCTTCTCACAAATGACTAAAATTTATCCAAAGATATTAGATTGTCACATAGAGTCTGTAAAGATGATATTTTATTGTACTCAAAACATAATTTTAAAAGTGGTGGCTGTGGTCGCCCATGATGGTGCAGCAGATTAAAGTGCAGCATTGCAAGAAAGGTGCAGCTGATTCAGTGTTAGATCAAGCGCCAGCCCTGGAGGAGACCCAAATGTTGCAGCTTTCTGCCTTTCCCACTGCTCCCCTCAGCAGTGTGCATTGTCAATCTGTTTATTCTGCTCCACACCCTGTGTCGGGTGACTCTTCTCACTGTCTCTGCCCTTCTGGCCTATACCCCATTTCTGTATGAATAAATACATAAGTAAAATATTTTTAAAATGTGGTGACTTATTAAGTGAGCATATTCAGCACTACAAAAGATCCTTGCCCTCTCAGCAACTCTTCTCATTTATAGCTAGAAAGTTTACTTATCCTTCGTGATTGATCTGACATATTATTATTATTTATAGTGTTTTATTCAGCTCTTCAAAAATATGTTATTCCTCCCTCCCCTAGAACTCCATGTGTATACTCTAGCTCTATTTGTCTGTGGAAATTAAAATATTTTCCTGATATTTAATTTGTTGTTGAGAATGCTTTCCCCTATCAGGTTATAATCACTTTGAATTATCACTTTTTAAATATTAAGACACAATATACTATGTCATTGTCATATTCCACAAGCAGTAAATTACTGTGATTTATTAAAAATAGACTTTTATATGACACATATTTATTATGCAATAGCATATATCATATTTGAACCCCCAATACAGAAATTCATTTAAGTGAAGGAAAGTATAAATTCAAGAATTCAACAATTAAGTCCCTCTTTGGTGGCACAACAGATTAAAGTGCAGTTCTACTGTTACAGGGCAGCCCAGCTGAGTAGCCTGACTGTAAGTCCTCACCTGTGCGCTTAAGATATGACTGCAGACACGCATATAAATGTCAATAATGGTGGCCCTCCCTTGTAGTGAGCAGCTTAAAGCAAAGCACAGAGAAGCTTAAGCCACTTCTGCATGAGTTCGATCCCCGCCTGCCCTGGAGGAGATCCACATGGCGAGGCAGACATTTCCTGACCCGCCCGCTGCTCCCCTCAGCAATGTACTTCATCGATCTGCCTGTTCTGCACCCCACTCTGTCTCTGGTGAATCCTCTCACCCTCCGCATCTCTGGCCGTTACCCCAGTTCGGTACAAATAAATAAATAAATCTTTAAAAAAAATGTTAATAATGGGCTTAATTACAAGGGGAAAGGAAATGAATCACTCAGGGAAAGAGATAAGTTAATTAATGAATCTTATCAGTTCTGCAGATCTGGAACCCCAATAGCATGTTGAAAGCCAGTACAGAGCCAAGAGACAAGCTATGAGCCACCAGGCCAAGAGACCCTTGGAACCCACATGTCTGGTTTTATCCCAACCTGGCTGCTCAACTCCTTTCTCAGATCGCAGTGTGCTTTTTTTTTTTTTATTGGTGGGATTTGTAGTTCCAGTATCTGGGGTGGGGGTGGAGTCCATGAAACCTCTATCTGTTACAATACAAAGCTAGCCATAGCTGCTTCAGCATCAGTTCAATTCCCAGCCATGAGGTGACCCACAAGGCAGAACTCTCCTGTCTCGCCTACTGCTCACTTGTGCAGTGCACTTCGTCAATCTGCCTATTTTGCTCTCCACGCTGTCTCTGATGAATCCTCTCACAACCCAGCGTCACTGGCCTATATCCCAGTTCTGTATGCATAAATAGATAAAACTTAAAAATCAGCAATTTAAATGTAGTAAAATATTCTGACTGGGTGAAATACAAAACCATAAAGTATTAATATCTACATTTTATGTGGATGAATTTAATTTTTTCATATATGTATAAGTAAATGGTGGCAGATTAAGCTTTGTATACTAATAGTGACAACAATTTATCACCTGTACATACTATTAATGGTTTGTTTAAAGAAGCTACATTATAATCACATTAACTCACTTCAGGGTGTTTAATGTAACATTAACATGCCTGCTGTGTGTTATTTCTTAAATGGAGTTCCAATGTGTTTTTCTTGCTGACTAGTCAATTGTTGTTAGACAAAGACAGATTAGTAATTTACATCAGATTAAACTTGTTTATCTAAAGACTACATTGATAAATACTATACAATCCCTGGACTGCTACCTCTTTTCCCCTAATCAAATTGAATTTGAACAAGAGCAAAGAAAGCTGGAATTTTCAAATATTTGCTCAATTCCAGTTAGCACACATTGGACAGCTATGATGTGGTATGCTGTGATTTTTATTATGTGAGATTTTAAGTATACAATCAAGGTGGGCAGTATAATATTTGCCTAACACTTTGCATATTGGGGAAGGAATCCATTACTGTTTTTAGTGCTTAAGAGAAAAAATACCATTAGCAAAAGCAGCTACCAGGTAACATAGAAAATGTCAATTACAGTTTATAACTTTAGACATTGAATTGTAAAGATCCAAGATTCCAATAGTGGCGTCTCAATAATTAACTCTGTTTTTTTGTACTGTACAGTATTATGTCCCCAAATTACAATATTATCTCTAGTCTTTTTAAGAAGTTAAAACAAGGAGAATGATGTCAGTAGATAGATAGGCAGATGATAGATAGATAGATAGATACATAGATACATAGATAGATTGATACATAGATAGATGAAGGAAGGAAGGAAGGGAGGAAGGAAGAAAGGAAGGAATGGTCAACAGTTCAGGATCCCAGGAAACACTTGTCAGAGCTGAGAAAGTCCAGGGCCAGCCAAGATATACCCAGAAGGTATAAAGAAACTCCCCATCCAACCTATAAGCAAGCTGATCAAGTCTGTGGAGAACAAGAAGAAACTAGGGGGGTAGGGGTAAGGGCTGACCATACTCACACACTTGCACCCTAACTGTTGCAAGGGGTGATAAAAGTATACCTCATACCCCAAGAGTATAATAGAAGTGTATTTAACTTATAAACTCCTCAGACTGCTATACCTCCTGGGAAATACTGGGTAACAACCCCACAGAGGGACAGAGTGAGAAATCCCCTCACACTGTTTAAGAAATGGGTCCCTCTCTCCCACTTCCTCAAATTTGTTCCTCCATTGACTTGCCCACGTGACTTCTTTCTGGTGTATTGTCTCCAAGTAAACTTTTATTTGTGTTGCTTTGCCTGGAAGTGGCTTTGGATTACTTCATAGTCATAACCAAGAACTGAGGAACACAAAGACCAAGAAAAAAATGAACATCTCATCATATAAATCAAATTGTGTATAGGAATATTAAATGTCCAACATTCTACACCCAAACTCATAATTTACTGAACATAATTTAATGTTTTGCATTAAATTTTATTATTATGAATTCAGAATTCCTGGGATTTAAATATCCAGTCCTGAATGCTTATACAACTTCTTTCCATACAGGTCTTTCATAAAATATTTAGCATTCCATATTTCGCTATATTTCAGTCCTCTCTGGCTTCTCTTATTTCCTTACAATATTAAGCCACATTCATTTTTTAAATAATATAATCATTTATTTTTAGATCATTTTGTGCCTTTTTCCATCTCATCTCATCTCAGTTACAATCGCCTTGGGTTTCCCATCACCAAATCACGCATGTGCCATCACCATAGGCTAGTGCACTTCCCTCCCCCCACTCCCCATCTCACCCCCATAAAATGTCTCTGGTATACAGCTGTTCATTATTATTATTATTTTCTCACCTGGTTCCTTTATACTCCTTGTTATGAGTGAAACCACCCAGGAGTTATCCTTTTCTTTCTGGTTTACTTTCACTAAGCATGATCTTCTCCAGTGCCATCCATGTTGCTGCTGCAAAGGGCTTTTTTTTTAGTTGCTGAGTAATATTCCATTGTGTATATGTACCACATCCTTTTAATCCAGTCATCTATTTTGGGACATTTTGGCTGTTTCCATGTCTTTCCAATAGTAAATAAAGCAGCAATAAACATGGGGGTATGTTTGAATCAGTGTTTTTGTGTCTTTTGCATAAATACCTAGGAGTGGGATTGATGGGTCATAAGCTCCAAGTTTAGCAGTTTGAGAAACCTCCAGTTTTCCATAATATTTGCACTAATTTGCATTCCCACTAGCAGTGCAGGGGAGCTCCTTTATCTCCACATCCTCACCAACATTTATTGTTGCTAGTTGTTTGAAGATGTGCCATTCTCACTGGGGTGAGGTGGTATCTCATTGTGGTTTTAAATTGCATCTCCCTTATTACGAGTGATGTTGAACATTTTTTCATATGCTTGTTGGCCATCTGCATTTCCTCTTTGGAGAAGTGTCTTTAGAGCTCTTCTGTCCATTTGTTGATGGAGTTGTTTATTTTTGTTGAGTTTCATCAGTTCTTTGTATCTTTGTGATCCATCCTTAATCACTAATTGTGTGAGGAATATTTTTTTTTCCTAAGCAGTGGGATGTATGTTTTTTTTTTTTTATGTTTCTTTTACTGAACAGAAACTCTTTAACTTGATATATTTATTTCCACCTATTTATCCTTGCCTTCACTATCGTTGCATCTTAAAAGATGTTATTGAGGTGTGTGTTGTGTAGTGTTTCCCCCATCTTTGCTTCCAGGTGTTTTATGGTTTCTGTTCCATGTCTAGGTCTTTAATCCACTTCCAGTTGATTTCGGTGTATAGTGTGAGTTGATTTTTGTGTATAGTGATCTAGTTTCATTTTTTTTTTTCATGTAGCTTCCCAGTTTTCCCAGTACCATTAGCTGAACAAACTTTCTCTATCCCATTGTATCTTCTTTGCACCTTTGTCAAAGGTTAGCTGCCCCAAAACCTGTGGGTTTATATCTGTGTTTTCTATTCAAATCCTCTGGTCTGTGTGTCTGTTCTTGTTCCAGCACCATGTGGTTTTGATTATTATGGAAGCCACATTCATTTTAATCATTCTCTGGCCAAAACATGGATCCATTTTCTTTTGATTAAAAAAAAAAAAAAAACAGGCCTAAAGCAAATAATTCTTCCTGGGACCATCAAAACTTAATATTTAAATTAACTTGCAATTTTAAACTCTCCCAAACATGGAATTTCTTGGTCAGCATTTGAAAGGTAATAAAGTTGATGCTTCTGCCACCCCCAAGGAAGTTGGTTTTGCCTGAATAATCACTTTCTTTTGCTAAGTTGAGCTGCCCTTCTGCAAACCCTCTCCTAAACAGCATCAGAACTTCTCTCAATGTCTATGAAACCTTAAACTCATAATCTGGGTTTGTTTTATACACAGTGTTGTCACCTGCACTTCCTCATAAACCTCAGGACATTTTTCTCACACCCTCCTCAGTATTTATTCCAAACTCAACTTTACTCCCAAATCCCAGATTTACTTTTCTATCTCTACAGATGATGACTTAGGGGATTTTATTTCATAGAGAAAAAAGAGGGCAACGTTTGAGCTAGCCTTTGTCTTCCTTACCCAGTGTCTTCAGGCTTATTTTCATTTCCACTAACTCAATTTTCTCTCACTTTAAAAATAAAATATTCTGGGCCTTCCCTGTTGGTGCAGTGTATTAAAGCACAACACTGAGAAGCTAAAGCCACTTCATCATGAGTTCGATTCTGCTGCCCCGGAGGTGACCACATGGTGTGGCAGACCTCTCCCTACCTGCCTCCTACTACCCTTAGCAGTGTACTTCATCAGTCATCCTGTTCTGCCCCCCCAAACTGTCTCTGATGAATCCTCTCACCACCTCTGAACCTCTGGCCTATACCCCAGTTCTGTGTTCATAAATAAATCTTTTTTTAAAGTATTCTCTAAATTGCTTAAAATAAAGATTTTACCTATACAAGTGATTCATGCTCTTGAGACTACTAGAAAATCTTGTCTCATTTATTTTACTTACCAACTCATCTTACCTATATGTTCACACACATCTTCAGAATTGAATACACATATCTCTCTCTCTTTCTCTCAACTATTTATCTATTATCTATCTATGTCTGCCATCTGTGCATCTAGCATTGTAATAGGGTGGGCCACAGGAAAAGGGGAGGTTCCAGGTTCTCTGCCCCACCCAACAGGAGGAGGGAATTGAGCAAGGAAGAGAAGAAACTGGAGAGGAGACTAAGGAGGAAGGAAACAAGATGGAAAGCCAGAAGGTGACCTGAGGAAGGCACATAAAGCAGAGACAGGTGAAGAAATTGCACTTGCTTCTTGGTCTAGGCCTGGTTGAGACAGATATGGGTGAGACACTAGTGAGGAGGTTGCACATGGCAGCATTTATCTTGATTTTGATTCTGCTCTTTTCCTCTCAGACTTGTTTGACATTTCTGATTATATATATATATATATATATATATATATATATATATAAATGGGGCTCCTCTAGAAGTTGCTTTAGACTTGTTATGGGCTCTAGGGCCTTGCTTTGGGCCAATCCTTTTGGGTGGAATTTTGCCCACGAGGGGATGAGTAACTTTGGGTATTTGATTTAGAAACTATATTCTTTGTCTTTTCTGTATTGCACACTAATTGTGTTAAAGTTCCTTTCCATTAAAGGTCTTATATGTTTGTCTTAATGTGACATTTGTTAGAACAGGCAGGTTTGGGGTTCACGGGCACCTCTCTGCCTGTCCTTATAACAGCATCTATAAATGTTTACACAGTCTCACTTGCTTCATTCTGTACTTTATTTCATCTCAATTGCTTTCATGTCTCTCACTCTTCCCTTTTTTCTTTAACTGCCTCTTGAAACCGCTGTCCAAAAATTTTTCAATCAGAACTTCTCATTTTAAATCTATTTAATGTATTATTTTATTATAGTTGTGATTTGTGCTATTTACTGACCTTTGTCTGTTCTTCCTGTTGCTAGTATGGTAAGATCATGCTTCCTGGTTTCCTTGGGTGTGTTGTTTTTTTGCCATTGAAATCCGTATCAGAGATGTCAGAGTATCATTGTCCTCTATGATCCTCTTGGCATTTTACTATACAAAGACTCATGGGTTTCCAGTGCCAAAATTCATATCTTAGACCTCTTTTGGCCTGCAGGAGAACAAAAGCCTGGCATTTTATATCATCACAGTGGAAAAGCTAAAAAAGAAACTAACAAATAGCTGAGTATATAAAAAAAAAAAATTCATGTTCATGTGCCCACATCTCTGTTCAGGACAAGTTTTAAGTTCGACTTGTCTAGTTTCCTGAGATACCCCATTGCTATAGCTAAAATTTATAATTTCAGGGTACTTTTTTAATATTGCAAAATTGCCTGGCTCCTTATCTATTAGGAAGATCCTAGTTCCAAAACCACCTACTAATTTTAGCTGTCAATACTTGCTACTGATTATTTTTTCAAATAAACCATTAGTGCAGTGGTACTTCTGGGGAGCCAAACTTAGAGTAAGCATGTGTGTGACTTGCATGTTTCATTTTCAGGCTTAAGGATCCAATGCGTATTTGTCTCTGCCCTGACTAATGGCATTTTTCCAGATAATGACTGTTCTTTTTTTTTTTTTTTTTTTAGAGTAGTGAAAATGTGGAACAAAGCCCTCAGTGAACTAATGATGGACATGTAGCATGAGAGAAAAATAAATCTGTGTTGTTTCAAACTGCTGTGATAGCACATTATGAGGCAGATATTTACATCATAATATAGCCTATTAACATGCTGTGGATAAAAGCTCACAACCCACTACTCATGACAATTTATATACTGCAAGATAGACTAGGGTCTGTTGTAAAAATAAGCTGCAAAATCTCAATGTCTTATAATGAAAAAGATTCACTGTTTCCTTATGCAAGTCTCATCAGTCCTGAAAACCGTGAAACCACACATCATAAAACTCCTTGGTTATTGCAGCAGAGGGAAGCAGCTCAGAAAGTTATGGTGAAATATTTAACCCTGATGGGACTTGATGACAAAAATGGAGCAAGGAACTATAATCACAACATGATTTTCAGAACTGAGAGGTGAAAACATTCAGAAAATAGCAATGATGCTACAATTTTGAAGTCAACAGCATCTAATTTCTATACAAACTGCTTTTGAATCCTTTATCCCAATAACAAGTCAAGAAAGAAGTAAGAACAATTCTTTAGAAAATTATTTATTTTTGTACACAAGAGCTGGAGGTCCAGGTCAGAGGTGGGGGAGTGAGAGGATTTACCAGAGGCAGAGTAGGAAGCAGACCTGGCTCATGTACTAAAAAGCACAGCAGAGGGGAGTAGCAGGTGGGACAGGCAGCAAGGTCACCTCCCTGGCTGGGAATCGAACTCGCCCTCCAGTGTCTGTAGATAGCTTCATAGTGCTGGGTCTCAACCAGTTTCTACCAACAGGGAGGCCTGGAGTAGCACATTTTAACTTTGTATTTCCTGCTTTAACATACTGAATAATTTATCCTTTCCTTTTTTTTTGAATATCTGCCTTGTGTTGCATTCAGGATGCTTTTGATTATAAGACAGATTCTGATGAAGCAGACAATTAAAAATTATTTAAAAAAATTAAAAAAAAAATATAGGCCCTGTGTCTGAGAGCAGGAGACAGCCTGAAATGCTCATTGAGGAGAGAGAAGGAGGGAAAAAGTGAGGACTTGCAATTTGAGCTGTGAGTGTTAATCTCTAGGGAGTTGCAAGTATTTCCAGAGCCATGTATGCTAATTGTTAACAAGTTATCACTCCCTGCATGTAGTCAACAGATCGAGGCCACTTAACAAGCTGTATTTGGCACAAAAGACTCCAGACATGAACATTTCAGGGGTGACGTGCTCTTGTACCCCCTTCCTGTCAATGCTGGGACCTTTTCTGCTTCCCTATCCCTGAATAAACTTCTCAAAATCCTTCATGTTCACTGTTCTTGATGTTCTTTGCACTAGAATGGAAATCACCAACATTATGCAAAATTATAAGGAAATGAAAAATTGCAGGAAAGTTTATAGATTAATATGGACACTCTTCTCTTGAAGAAAGAAAAGACAGACAAACCTGATCATTTTCCAATTACTAAATGCTCAGAAATACTGGATTCAAACAGAACACACACACACATAGTTGTTTTTTTTTTTTCAAGTGGATAAATTAATTGATAAAGAAGAAAATTTCTAAATACTTTTTTTTAATATGGGACAGAAACATTTGCTTTAACAAAATACATAAATCATAAGCCATAAAATAACATAGCTATAAAATTAAAATATTGAAATTTTAATATTTTGCATGTGTTGTGTAACCATCCAGGGCTGGGTAGGGTCATTATCAGTTCTCACAGACAAAAAATATAATTTTGAAGAGGTCAGTGCATTATGTAGCCTTTTAATGCTGAGCAAGGGAATCATATACACAGGCAAGCAGAGAGAGCAAAAGAGACTGCAACACTGAGAGAGTCAGGTCCCTGGCACTGTTTAGTGTCCATAGCCAAAAAAAAACAAAACATGCTTACAAATACAAGTTCCAGATACTGTTTGCTAGATGTACAAATTGTGGAAAATATAACATGTTAGAAGGTAATATATAACCTGATTTACTCATTTTCCTTACAGCATGAATATAGTATTTTTTTAATACAAGTTCTAGATTTGAAGGAAATATTTGTTATCTATGTTTTAGAAAAAAGTGTTTACATGAAGAGTGCACAGAATCTCCAATTTAGTAATTAAGCAGCTCTTAAAAAATACAAATAAATGATTAGAGGAAAACAAAGTATATTAATAAAAGTCTCAGGGAAGGGATTCTGAATTAAAAAGCACACTTATAAAAATGATTGAATATGTACAATATGATTAATAATAGATAATGCAAATTGAAACCATAATTAAAAGTGACTTTAAAGCCATGAAAATAGAAAAAAAAATGTTGCTCAATCTAACATATTCAAGTGTTATGTAATCTTCATGTAAACCCTTTTTCTAAAAATAGGTAATATATTTCCTTCAAATATAGAACTTGTATAAAAAAAAAAGAAAGATTCCATTCAATTCACTATGAGGACTCATATCCTTTACTGATACAAGTATAAGTAGTAAGGCCCTCTCTGATGGTGCAAAGGGTTGAAGCAGAGCATTATGAAATTAGCTGCTGCAGCTTCAATACTAGTTTAAGCCCCGGCCAGGGAAGTGATCCACCTGGTACAGCAGACTCTCCTGTCTCTCCCATTGCTCTGCTCAGCAGTGTACATTATCAGTCTGCCTACTCTGCTCCCCACTCTATCTCTGGTCAGTTTTCTCGCTACCTCTGCACCTCTGTACCACAGTTCAGTATGTGTAAATAAATAAATCTTAAAAAATAATAAACAAGTAAAAGTAGTATAATTTGGGGGAAATAAACTTTGCAATGTCTAATTTGAAGTTTTTTTTTTTTTTATTTCACATCCCAACAATTATAAATCTAGGGAAATGCTCTCATATATACAATTTAGTAAAGTTCTATCACAAATACTTTGTAATAGAATGAATGTGTGAAAAATAAATATTTCATAAATAGCTCTTACGTAAATATATTTGTGAACTATGGCATGTTATACATGAAGCATGGGTTATTATAGAGCAGATAAATTATATAAAATATATAGCTCAATATTAATACTTACATGGATTTCTTATGTCTGTAACTGTGTATGTATGTATGTATGTATGTATGTATGTATCTATCTATCTATCTATGAGGTACTATTAAGTTGAGTTGCAGAAAATATGAATGCTGGCTATGTAGGCAGGGGAATACTCCCTCTGATTATTCTAGAGAATATTGAGAGTCAGATTGCCTCAGATTTCACCTCAAGAGGGATTTGTGCCCTCCACCAATTACTGAGTGTACCATACCTAGTTTGTAACTATGCATGCCAGGACTGGTGCCAAATATTTAGTAGGGTCTACCCCAACATTGAGCACACCATACTGAAGTCCTCATATTACCTGTGTCCCCTAAGTCAAGGCTTTCCCATTCCCAAAAAAGGAGAGCGTCAGTAGGGAGACTGGATCCTCAAATTTGTACTCCATAGATCACCAAACAGATTATTCTACATAGAGGCAGTACAAATAACTAGAGTGGATTAACTATTATTCCCCACCAGACTGGGATTGAATCTTCATACTCCATCATTCCCTCCATATGTTAGTATTTCCTATGTTAAGCAAAAGCAAAAGCAAAAATAATAAAAATAAAAATTTCTCAACTGTAAAAATCAAATAAGAAAACACACATGCCTAGAAGACAATGAACGTGTGATTATAAGATGGGAAAGCTAATGGAAGGGATAGAGGTAAGTATTGGGAGTGACTGAGTACGGACATTTACTGACTGGACTGGATAAGGGCAATAATGAATTAGGCCTTGCACCCAAGATGGGACTAGATGAAGGTGATAACGAACTGGGCCTTACATCAAGGGACACAGTGATGAGTCACTCCTTTGGAATCTGAGCTTAGAATCTATATAAGAGACCCTTCTCCCCTATAGGGCTGGCAGTTGCTGCGAACCCCACTCTGGGGGCTCTGTCTCAGCTGCTGCCCAGGAGCAATAAACTCTGCTTGCTCAGCATTTCTGCCTCATGTCTTTCTTTCTTGTGGCTGGTCACAGAAGTCAGGACAAAACAGTAAGAAAATGTACAAAGTACACATAACTTGAGGATCTAACAAAGACTTTAGAATACAACTTTTAAGAAAACTCGATGAAATTCTGGAAAGACAGACAAAGGATGAAGGATCTTGGGAAAGACATTAAGGAAAAAAATAATTTGTTATTAAAGAGTGATGATAAACAAAAACACTTGAATGAGTTGAAAATTAATAAGGAAATTCTATTAAATAGAGTGAGGCTAGTCAAAGATAAAATTTCAGAAATAGAAAATACAAATGTGTGTACAAATGATCCAAATGGAAGAAAAATATTTAGGGAAATTAGAAATTATATAAGGATAGATTAGACTCCATTAGAAAATGAAACATACTGGCAACAGACACTCCAGAAGGTGAAGTATGAAAGAAAGAAAGAAAAGGAAGCACAAATCTTATTTAAATAAATAATTACTAAGTACTTTCCAAACCTGAGGGAAAAGAAATGAACTTGAGAGTCCAGGAAGTAGAAAGATTACCAAATTTCCTAAAGTCAAAATTATCTTCACTGAGACAAATTGAGACAAATCATCAAATCATATATATGTGTGTGTGTGTGTGTGTGTGTGTGTGTGTGTATTAAATGTACTTATGCATACAAGAACTGGGGTATAGGCCAGAGGTACAAGGAGGTGTGAGAGGATTCAACAGAGACAGAGTGGGGAACAGAACAGGCAGATTGATACAAATACATCTCTGACGGGAGCAGCAAGCCAGTGTGGAAAGGTCTGCTGGGCCATGGGTTTAACTTCCTGGCCAATTATCAGAGTTGCACTGCAGTGGCTGAGGATAGCTTCAGAGTGCTGAGCCTTAAACTGTTGGACCACCAGGGAGGCCCAAGACAAATCATAATTAAATTACAAATAGTCAAAAAGTTAATGATGGGTACATATTAAGGCTTCTTGAAATCACCATAATTAAGCATACCAATACAAACTGATTGCATTGTCTTCAGTTTTCTCAGGAAATTCACTCAAGGATAGAAGAGAGTGTGATGATACACAAAAAACTCTAAAAATGGTCAGCCAAAAATATTTAATCCTGAAAAATTACCATTCAAGAGCAAAGGGTACACAAAACTTTTCCAGACCAAGAAAATGAAAAAATTTTTACCAACACCAGAACTGTCCTATAAGATATTTAAAAGGTGTTCTACTTCTACTTGAAAAGAAAAAGCAGAGAACAGAAAACCTGGGATAAGGTGATACATAGTAGAACAGAATCAGAAGTATAAAGAAAAGAACACACAGCAAACAATAAAATTTTAAAAGAAATGCAGGAAAGCACACAATCTGCATAGTCAAATGATATACCACATATAAAGGAATACTTCACATATATTGATTAAAAAAATGATACAATCGTAATGATAACCACACACACACACACAAAGCTCAGTATTGAAAAACTTAGAAAATAACATAATTGCAAAAACTAAAATGGAGAACCACACAAACAAAAAACAGATATAAAGACATGGAAAAGGAAATGTATAAATCAGTATAAAAAAGAAAAGAATGATGGTAAATAAGGTCTAGAAAACAGTAAATGTAAATTATTTAAATTCACCAATTGAAACACATAGGGCATGTTTTCATAACAAAGCATGGGTCAGACATATTATATATACAAAAGCATTACTTTAGATCTAAAGATACACTCAGAATGAAAGGTAGAACAAAATATTACAAGTCAATAACAAAAACACAATACAAAACATGGACCTCTATCCTCATATTTGTAAATTATGCCAACAATAGTAATTAGGGGGACCTTCCTCGGAGTGCAGGGGTTAAGTCTCAGCACTATCAAGGTATCACCAACTGCTACAGCATGTGTTTGGTCTCCAGCCAGGGAGCTGACCCACATGGCGAGCAGACCTCTCCTTTCTCACCTGCTGCTTCCCTCAGCAGTACATTTCAATAGAACTCCCTGTTTCGCTCCCCACTCTGTCTCTGATAAATAGTTAAATTTAATTGTAATTGATACATAAGTCTAACGTCATACTTAGGAAAAATTACAAATGTTTTGGAAATATTCTGTTATATTATTAAATTAAGGTAATCCAAATATAAATGGGGGGGGGGGAGTCCATCTTGTATGGAAGCAAACAAAACCCTAGAAATGAATAAAGTTTTGAGAAAAAAAGATCAAAGTTGGAGTGAAAAATGTGCAAAATATAATGAAGCTCAGTTCTAACATGAATAGGCCTCACAATGTAAAATGTAATAGGGCTGACTGTAGTTGATAAACATTTATTATTAAAAATACCGAGAGAGTAAGATTTCAGTGTTGTTGCCAATAAATATTATAAAGATAAAAATGTGAGGTGATGGATGTGATAATTAAGTAGATGGAGGAATCATTTAAGGAAATATTTACACATAAAATTGCCAGTGTACACCTTAGATATTTTATAGTTTTACATGGCAATTACGCATAAAGCTGAATATTTTTAATATAAAAATATAGTATTGAAGCAAACATGTTGATGAAAATTTTGTTACTAAAATTGACCTCAGGCCCTCCCTGGTGGCGCAGTGGGTTGAAGCACAGCACTAGGAAGCTAGAGCCACTTCCGCATGGGTTTGATCCCCGCCTGCCCGGGAGGTGATCGCGTGGCGTGGCAGACCTCTCCTGACCCGCCCGCTGCTTCCCTCAGCGGTGTGCTTTGTCGATCTGCCTGTTCTGCTCCCTGTTCTGTCTCTGGTGAATCCTGTCACCCTCCACATCTCTGGCCTGTACCCCGGTTCTGTATGAATAAATAAATAAATCTTTAAAAAAAAAAAATTGACCTCAGGCCTGCTATTGTAAACCATGCGCCATCTTTGTATGTCTTGGGTAAGGCTACATTCTGTGAGATGAACTAGTGCAGTGATCCTTTGGTACATCTGTTCCCATGCTCACTTGCCTAAAAATTCATTATCTCACTAATCATTTAACAAATTACTATAATGAAAAATAAAAGTATTGTATATACCCACACATACATGCATGTGCTGGGTTGTAGATTGGGTAATATATACAATTTTACTGAAAAATAGACTAACTCCATTGAATTCTAGAACAATAGCTGTCATTCATTGAATTCAGATGTGCAATGTGTGTTAATAACCATCTCATATAACCCTAACAATAATCTCAATTTTTAAAGATAAAATATTTAATAAAAAAGTAGGACATGTGCTAAAGATGTGGAGTGTTATACACACCAGTGCAAAATGAAGCCTCTCTGGTGGTGCAAGTGGTTAAGGTACAGCACTGTGAAGCTATCTGAAGCCACTGCAGAATGATTTAGATCCCTGACCTGGGATGTGACCCACATGACAGAGCAAAAATCTGCTCCTCTCCATCAAACTGCTGTTCTGTTCCTCACTATGTCATGAATCCTTTCATCCACCATCACTCTGGGCTGAACCCTAATTCTTGTATGCATAAATAAATAAATCTTAAAAAAAAGAAATTCAAAATTATATGGTATTTAAAAAACAAGTTAAAAGTTTTTTTTTTAATAATTAAAATATTGCTTAATTTTCAAAAGATTTTCATAATATACAATGTAAGTACAGTTAACTCTTGAACAATATAATATGGAACTAAACAGTGTCCATTTATATGTAGATTTTCTTCTAAACAGATGACATATACTTATGATATCATTAAATACAGTGTTTTAATTCTTTTTTTCTCTTATGTTTTTCTCAGTAACATTTTAATTTCTCTAGCTTACTTTATTGTAAAAATACTATATATCATGCATATGTAATATGGAATATGTCAATTTACTGTTTATACTATTGATAAATATTTTGTTTATTGGTCAATATCAGGCTATTAGTAATTAAGTTTCTATAAAAGTGAAGATGTATAGCTATCCACTGTCCCATTATTTCAACTTTAGTATTTCATACTGTGAGAGGAAACACAAAAGTTACACAAATATTCTTAATTTTAATTACAATATTTTGAACTGGAAATCACCCAGTGTCACAGAAAATACAATTATGACACTTTTCAGATTAATTAGCATATAATAATCATCTTTAGCTTGAATTTATAACAAAATGAATTATTCTATATTGTGATAAAGATATGAACATGTTTTCTAAATGTTGGGACTTGCATGCTTCTAAGGCTTAATTCAGTTCTAGAATTCAATGAAGTTAAATCCTATTTGTAAGTCTGATGTGTAAGAGATATGAGATGTTATAAAATCTACAATTTCATAAAATGTGTGTATCACCATAATAAAGATAATGAGCATATCCATAAGTTTTACTGTGCCTCTTTTAATTCCTTTCTTCCTGCCTGTCTTCTGCTTTATAGGCTACTACTTATCTTTTTTTTTTCCTCTAGGGCAGTTCATATTTTGTAGTTACATGAAAATATTTTCACAAATGTTGTATTTTTCATCTATCTATTTATTTATTTTAAGATTTATTTATTTATAAATACAGAGATGGGGTACAATCCAGAGGTGCTGGGCCAGGTGAGAGGAGTCACCAGAGACAGCGGGGAGCAGAACAGGCAGACTGATGAAGTACACTGCTGAGGGGAGCAGCCTGTGGGCCAGGAGAGCTCTGCAAGGCATGTTGGGGGTTGGGGGGAGGCTGGGCAGGGATCAAACTCATGCTGAAATGGCTTTAGCTTCTAGTGCTGTGCTTTAACCTGCTGCATCACCAGGGAGGGCCCACATCTATTTATTTTTGTCCAAAAATGTATTTTTCAGATTAATTTACACTTTTGCACATATAATATTTAATTTTTATTGCAAAACATTTATTTATATAACTGTATTCATATTTTAAAGGGCATGTGTGTTGTTTATGATTTTCAACTGTTTCAAATGAAACCGGTATGCATTACTGTATCTGTATGTGGACATCAGTATGTTTTCATTGGCCTGATAAACAGCTAGTAGTAGAATTACAAGATCAAGTAGTAGGTTTTTAAATATAAAAGAAAAAGGTTATTTTACTTTTCCAAAGTGAAGGTGTTACAAGGCACTCCAGTGTGAGCTGGGACCTCACCAGCACGCTTAAAATTCGGTTGTACTGCAGACATACACAGAAGGGTCAATAATGGGTTTATTTACAAAAGGAGAAAAGAAAAGGAAACAATCCAGGGACAGACAAAGGGATACAAAGTAACTGGAATATCTTATGGCTCACTGACCTGGAGCTCTGGTAACAAACTTCCCTAGCCAGAGAGAGCTTTAGAAAATTGTGCCCTAATTACCCTCTAAAGTCCTAGAATACCTGCTTAGCTCTGCCCATGGATCCTCACAGTTCTCTTTCTGGTACTGCTGGGAGTTGTAGTTTCCTATCACTGGACTATGGGGCAGAGTCCAGAAAGCTGGAGTAGGGGGTGGAGTCCACAAAACTCTGCAGAGTTTCTTTAGGACATCCTTCCCCCTAACAAAGGTATCATATAACATTCTCAATTGTAGCTTGTGAAAGCTTTATTTTCTACTGATACTTTCCAGTATGCAACATAAAATATGCAACACAAATGGCTAACATTTTTATTTTTAGGTTTGTTATATAGAAGTAAACATTTTTGGATATTTTAATTGAAGTTTTCTATTGACATTCACTATGTCTCCATGTACTTATTTGAAACCTGTTTATTTTTTCTAGATCTGCTTAAATCACTTGTCTAGTTTCTTTACATCTTATTAACACTTAATATGATTAGTTTTGGCCCTCCGTAGTGGCACAATGGGTTGAGGCT
>NW_004567104.1:3937682-3938823 GCF_000260355.1 Condylura cristata
TTAGCTTTGTTTTATTTTATGCTAGATATTTTAAGTTATTTTTTTGTGAACTCCCTGAGATTTTAACTAACATTCTTTGATAAATAATTGTATATTTATTGCATTCATATTATTAAGGTATTAGTAATCAGTATTTAACTATTTAAAAGTGAAGATATATACCATTATACATCCCATTCATTCAACTTTAGTATCTTATAATGTTAAAACATAAAAATATGTATAAATGCTCATAATAATTTTATTTACATTATTTCTACCTGTAAATCACCCAATATGAAAGAAAATAAAATTGTGAAATATACATTATTTGACATTAATTGCATTTTATTTGATAAACATGAATATCCACTTAATTAGCAAGATTTATTGATGACTTACTATTGCTTTACTAAATTGACTTGGCACAATTTTGCGAATGCTAAGACATTATTTTTGGAATACAAATTGTTACATTGATATGTTTGTCAATATGTATGCTAATGCTGTTTTTTAATTGTAGCTTTTCAATTAAAGCCAACTAGCCTAAATTTACCAAGATGTTTAAGTCAGATATTCTAAATCTTTAAAATTTATTCCAATTTGAAAAATAAATGATGTGTGGTGTCAATGATGTGTGTAATACAAAGTAATGAGCTAAGAGTAAAATAAAAGGAATTTGGAAAGCTAACCCTCTATAGCTAACCACAGAATAGAGCACCAAGTTGGAGAGATGGGGAATGATATAAACAGAGGGAATGGAGCACATTGGTGGTGGATGAAGGGTTGCACTATTGTGGTAATAACTATTGTAGGTTTCCAAATATAATCTCAAGAAAAATCAAATTATTTATTTAAAAAGTAAAACAAATTGTGTTAATGGTGGAGGAAATTGTGGAATAGTGGTTCCGCATTGACAGGTTCTAGAGTGAACAGAAAGGCTTAAAAGGCAGTTAACAATATCCATCAAACCAACAGATGTTTGTGAAGAATAAAAAAATAATAATAACAATAAGCCATTTGAGTCAGATAAGAATCCTCATTAAGAATCCTCATGTGCGGACCCCCCTGGTGGCGCAGCGGGTTAAAGCACAGCACTAAGAAGCTAAAGCCATTTCCGAATGAGTTCGATCCCCGCCTGCCCCGGAGGTGACCACATGGC
>NW_004567104.1:3939298-3946918 GCF_000260355.1 Condylura cristata
TTGAGCTAGTTATATATTATGAAAGCTGCATTCAAAAACTAAAAAAAAAAAAAAAAACTGTAACGTGGAAAAAAGGACAGAAAGTTGAAAGTAGACTTTGCAGACTGATCAAAGCATGTGGGTGGGTTCAAAAAATCAGCATTTGAGCTCTTTCTTTTATTAAAATTTGAAAACGTAGTACTAATGAAACTCAAACTATAATCAGGATGTAACTTAAGGATGTTAACTTATGAAATATATCCACTGCTAATTTCTGAAGGGCTTGAAATAAGTAATTATTTTTTAAAAGATATCTTTGTTTATTTTCACCTAAGAAAACAGTTTTGCACATTGCCTCTCAGATTGTGTAAATGAATAATCCAGAGATAGAGTGGGGAGCAGAACAGGCAGATCTATGAAGTACACTGCTAAGGGGAGCAGCGGGCGGGTCAGGAGAGGTCTGCCACGCCATGTGGTCACCTCTGGGGCAAGAGGGAATCTAACTCATGGGGAAGTGGTTTTAGCTTCTTAGTGCAGTGCTTTAACCCGCTGCGCCACCAGGAAGGGCCTCTTTTAATTAATTTTAATCTTATTTAAAAAAAAAAGTCTGTTATTCTAATTGATTCATTAAATGTATAATTTTTAATTACTCTTTTGTTACAACAATATTTGTACAATCTGCAGTGGTCTTAGCTGTCTATCACTGATAATTTTTATCTGCCCTTTTTCAATAATCAGTGTAATTGCACTAAGGCATTTCAATGATACTCCCATATTTGTTTCATTGATTTCTCTATTGTATCAATGTTCATTCTTTATTATATTCTTTACAGGGTTACTTTTGGTTTAACCTAATCTTTTTTCCATATTTTGTAATAGCTGAGATATTTGATTTGAGATATTTGTTTTGAAGATAAATTTATAAACTTACCTCTAATTATTGCTTTAAGAGCTTCCTACAAATGCTAATATTTTATCTATTCTTTCTATGTCAGTTAAACTATTTAATAGTGGGACCTCCCTGGTGGCACAACAGGTTAAAGCTCAGTTCTCCGCAGCTGCTACAACACAAGCTCAATCTCAGGCAATGGAGGTGACCACATGGGGTAGCAAATCTCTCCTGGCTCACCTGCTGCCCCACTCAGCAGTGTATTTCATCAATCTCCTTATTCTTTCCCCCACTCTGTCTCTGGTGAATCTTTTCACCGGCCCTGCACCTCTGGCCTGTACCCCAGTTCTATATGCATAACTAAATTAATTTTTAAAAAGGCCCTCCCTGGTAGCCTAGCGGATTAAATCATAACACGAAGAAGCTAAAACCACTTTCTCATCATGAGTTCCATCCCGATCTGCCTCAAAAGTGATCCACATGGCGGCAGACCTCTCCTGACCTGCTTGCTGCTCCCCTCAGAAGTGTACTTCGCCCATCTGCCTGTTCTGTTCCCCACTCTGTCTCTGGTGAATCCTCTCACTTCCCTGCACCTTTGTCCTGTACCCCAGTTCTGTATACACAAATAAAGAAATCTTAAAAAAATAAATAAATAAAAATAATCTACTGGCTTTAAAAATTAAAATATTCTGGACCCTCCCTGGTGGAGCAGCAGGTTTGAGAGCAGCATTTTAAAGCAAAGTTGAGCAGTGGCACCTTAAGTGCCAATTTGATCACAGCCCTGGAGGTGACCCACGTGGCTCAGCTTCGCTCAGCATTGTACTTCATGTAGCTGCCTGTTCTGCTCCCTAGTCTTTTTCTGGTCAAATCCTCTCACAGACCCTACACCTATGGCCAGGGAGGTGAGCCACGTGGTGCGGCAGACATCTTCTGACCTACCCACTGCTCCTTTCATCTATGTATTTCAGTAGATTTGCCTGTTCTGCTCTCCACTCTGTCTCTGCTAAATCTTCTCATGCCCTGCACCTCTGACATGTACCCCAGTTCTTGTAAGCATAAATTAAAAAAATCTTAAAAAAAAGAAAACTGAAGAAACAGTAACACAACTAATTTTTGTCAGAGAAGTGTTATCCTAAAATAATAGCAATACAAGGGCATTGAAGAAAAATACAAATATCTGTTATATACAGATATACAAATATCTTATATACAATGTATCTGTTATGAACTTAGTTAAACATTAGAAAATTAGGGCTCTCCTTGGTGGCACAATGGTTTAAAGCTCAGTACTGCCACGCTTGCACAGCTGTGTCAGCTCAAATTCAACCCCCATCCAGGGAGCTACACCACATTGGCAGGACAAACCTCTACTCTTTGGCTGCTCCCCTCAGCAGTGTACTTTGTTGATCTGCCTGTTCTTCACCAATCTGTCTCTGGCGAATCCTCTCACTCCCCACACCTCTGACTTGTACCACAGTTCTGGATGCATAAATATTTTAATAGAAAATAAAGTTTAATAATAATCTTTAA
Source organism: Condylura cristata (assembly GCF_000260355.1). NCBI lineage: Eukaryota > Metazoa > Chordata > Mammalia > Eulipotyphla > Talpidae > Condylura > Condylura cristata. Next base: position 3,941,697 of record NW_004567104.1, read on the forward strand.
TAGATTAATTTTAAGAATAATAAATCTTATAATCTCAGCTGAAGGTCAAGACAACCCCAAACTGTTGGAAAAAAGATGATCATGATCTCTCAGCCCAATTCATATGCTAATGCCATCCCACTGCTTGCTTGTATAAAATAAACCTCTGCTGAAACCAGAGCAGGAAGACTTGCACCCAACTCCTATTCCCCTGTCTTCCTGGATCCTGCTCCCCTTTTCCCCTCTTTAAAAATCTCTGCTAGCTGAAGCTGCTCCCATCTAAAGGCCCTGCCTCTGAAAGCCCTTGACCAGGGTCAGTCCCGAACAGATCAACTGGTGCAGCAGTGCTTCAGAGAGCAGCATAATGTGGTGCTTTAGCCTGCTGAGACAACAGGAATGGCTTTTTTTTTTTTTTAAGAAGGTTCATATGTTTTATAAAATGACTATGCAAATTTATGTATCCACTAAGAGCAATCAACAGGGAGGGCTTTTTTTTTTTTGTTAAGAAGGTTCATATATTTTATAAAATGGCTACGCAAATTTATGTATCCACTAAGAGCAATAAAGATCACCCTTTCTTCACACCATTGCCAACACTTTTTAGAAATAATTTTGATGTAAGCCATATTTATAAGTGAGATATTTCATTGTAATTTTTACTCCAACTCACTAAAAATAATTGGTGATTAATATTGTTTCATATGTTCACTATCTCTATATTGTTTTCAGAAAAGTATCCATACAGATCACCTGTCCCTTTTTTTAACCAGAAATGTTTTGGAATTTGGGTTTGTTTGAGTACTTTGTGTATTATCTCCGTTTAAATTTATGATGCTAAAAGTATCTTTCTCCATTGAATACATTTTTTTTTCCAATCTGCTGTTTTATTTTGCAAAAGCTTTTAATTTTTGTTCTGGTTTACAAAAGAATAGTTTTACTTTCATTTCCCTTGATGTTGGGGTTGAATCAAAAACAAATCTTTTACTGACTGACCTCAAATTTGTGCTGTCCAATGTGTTTATTTATTAATTTATACTTTAAGAGGAAGTTGAGAGGACATGTTTCAATTTCAATTTTGATGCAATTTTACTTTACTCTAATTAAAATATTTTAATCTAGAATCTGAATTTAAAAAAAAATGAGCTGATTTTATTTATGAGGTATTATTCTAAATTAACTTGGAAATTCAAGGTATGGTTTGTAGGACCGGGAGGTGACTGTAATGAGGTAGACAATGTTATAACTCACCAAAAATCAGCCATGTCTTGGGCCTAAGAGACCAATTATAACGGTTTATGTAGAGCATGAACAATTTGTACAGTTTCCCAAGGACTCTATGTCTACTTATGTTCAGAGACTCTGAGAAGAAAATCACAGTATTTCTACTGACAACAGAGAGATTCAAGGTTTCTCTTCCATTTTTTTTTAATCTGTTCTTTGTTTTCAAACAAATAGACAATAACTTTCAATGAGCCTTTACTGCAGGACCCAGAACTTATACTGCAATAGATCCTTAAAATTTTACTAGCAGCCCTCCCTGGTGGCCCAGCAGATTAAAGCACAGCACTAAGAAGCTAAAACCATGTCAGCATCAGTTCAATCCCCATCCCGGAGGTGATCCACATGGCACTGCTTGCCTCAGCAGTGTACTTCGACCATCTGCCTCTTCTGCTCCCCACTCAGTCTCTGGTGAAGCCCTTCACTGCCCCTGCATTTCTGGATTATAACCCAGTTCTGCATGAATAAATAAATAAATCTTTAAAAAACAAACTTTACTAGCATAAATGAAACAAGTGGATGGTTATTAAAAGTTTACAAATTGATGCCATTTTTTTTGTTCGAAATAATATCCTTAGATTCATTTATTTTTCAAGACATAAAAATGAGTTTGTCTGCATAAAATATTATTTCTACACCAAACTTAAATGCCATTTGTTTGAAGATAGATACAATTTAATATATTCACTTCCAGTTGATGAATAGAAATACTGTATCTATTCATTAGTTAATTTTATTTTAAAGCTTTTAAATTATTTTAAAGCTTTTTTTGCTCACTAATGTTTGTGAGCAAACTGCAAATAACAAGTTAATTTGCAAATGGCATGTCCACAGTGTTGGGATACCATGTCATTATAATGCCAACTAAAACCTGTTGCTGCTCTGACTTCAGAGTTCCTGCAGAGTATGGAATTTACATATTTACATCATAGTACTTAGCCTAATAAAACTGAATTAAAGAACAAAAGAAATGGGGAAGTCAAGCACTTTCTTGAGTCATATGAATGATCATATTTACACATTTTCTTAGCTTAACAATACTTGTAGCTTCATTGACTCTTTCTTAACTAATGTTGAAGACCAATTTGGTCAAAATTATAAATCAGAAAAAAATGTAGTCACACACAAAAAAATGTTTTCACATGTATATATACCTTAAATAATCATATATCTTAAATAAATTCATTACCTAAGGCATAGTCCTTGTCCAATAAGTTATTTTGGCTTTTGATTTCCAGAGATAAAATAATTAGAACTTCCCAGACCATGATTTATACAATAATAAGTTCATTCTGTTTTTTTTTTTTTTAAACTCATAGGAATAAAATTTGGAATAGAACTGTCATTTTCCCTATAGTTTGCATCAAAGTAGTCTTCCAAAAGTTGAAATCTGATCACATTACTTTTCTATTCTCAATGAAATAGAGATGACCTATAGGTCATCATCTAAATTGGAATACTCCTTTATGTCAATGACATTTTCCCACAGATCGTTGTCAGCAATGAATTTATACAGCTAAAACCATTCTAAATTTACAGTTGGATTCTGTCACCAGTTTGAACTGATTAAGTAGATAATTACTCACACATAGGAAATTAGTGCAATAGGTAATGCAAGCAGTCTAGAAAAGTAATTTTGAATTTTAAGAATGTTAATATAAATTCACACTCAATTCTGTCTAATTGAATTAGGCTGTGCAAATCAAATTAAGAAAACTGGGATCTTTCTTAAGTCAGACAATTCTTGTATTTTTCTGTTACTATATAGCAGAATTTATGAGGTAACATCCTTCTCAAAGCCTAAAAATATGCTTAATTATCTAAATTATAATGTCCATTTTCCCACTCATTTAAAAAACTTTATATGTCTTCCAAGGTACCTATAAATATGTATTACGATTTAAATCAAAATGAAGAACTAGATCTGCTCATGTACTCACTGATATTCACTATCCTTATGCCTTGGATGTAGCCACCTTTAATAAATATATTTATGACACTAGAACAGCCTTTTAAATTAGGCTACTATTTTTTCAGTGCTCTTGAAGAAGGCTCATAGGCAATGCCATTCTTGATCCGTAAAGATGAGCTAATTTATTATATACAATATGCCTCTGGCATCGGGGGAATTTTGTCATGAAATCTCAGTTTAAAAATTCTATTTTGAAATCAGATTAAAACTAAATTGAGCATCCATTCTCAAAAGTAGAAGATACATTCAATGTCAGTTATTTTGACACTTCCTTAGATTCACAAATGGAGTAAGTAGAAAGCATTAGGTTTACCTGATGTTGTCAGTGTAGCTGCATTTTTTCCCCTGCAGTTATGCAAGCTGCTAACAGCAGCAGAAAACTTTGTGCTGATGCTACATTGCTGAAGTAAGATTTCAGTTATGGTAAGATTATTCAACATGAGATTAACTCTTAAATTTTAAGTGTCCAATTAAATATTGTTAATATAGTCACATCTAATCTCGAAAATCACACATCTGGTGTAAATGAAACTATATTTACATTTAATGACAATTCCCTGTTTCTACCTCTCCTTAGTTCACAGCAGCCACTATCCTGTTCTCTATGACTATGACTTATTTTGGTATCTCTTATATAGAGAATCATGCAGCATATTTTTTTTTTCTTTGACAATACCTTATCAACAAAAATGCAAAATATTTGACTAGATATTTATTCAAATAATGCATACTGGGCCCGCTCTGGTGGCACAAGGGGTTGAGGAACTACACTGTGGATCTAGCTTTGGAAGCTTCATTACCAGTTTAATTCCCCACCAGGAGGTGACCCATTTGGGACAGAAAACCTCTCCTGTCTCTTCCACTGAAACCCTCAGCAGTGCAGTTTAATTTGCCTGTTCTGTTCCCCACTCTGTATGTGGTGAATCCTCTCACTGCCCCTGCACCTTGGGTCTGTATCCCAGTTTCTGTATGCACAGATAAATAAATCTTAAAATAATAATAATAATAATAATAATAATAATAATAATAATAATAATAATAATAATGCACACAAATTGAGAAGAGACACATTGACAGAATGTTCAGGGGAATACAGGTGTTAACATTGATATAGAGGAATTAGGACCTTGTGAATCAATGGTAGAAATGCAGCATGATATAAATAAGACAGAAAACAATATTGCAACCCTCAAAACATTAAATAAAAATAGAAGTGGAATGTGATCCAGCAATACCTCTTCTAAGAACATATACACAATAATTAAAATGAGGATATAAAAATATATTTATTCTCCCATATTTATTGTAGTTTTATTCTCAGTAAGTATGAATGGAATGATGGGTTAAGAAAATGACACACACACATATATTCAGCTTATGATGATGAAAATTGAGCTATGTGTGACAACATGGGTGATCCTGAAGGATAATATATTAGGTAAAATCAAGTAGTCATTGAAATATGTTGATTCCTTGGTTCTGATTCCTGGATTTCAGCTCCAATAAGTGGACTATTTCAATTTCTCCTCTGTCCCTTACTAAGTTTAGCTATTACTATCTTTATTATTTTTAAAGTCCATGAATCCTTTTGACTTTAACCGCCGGAATACCCCATTCATCTCTGTACAGATACTTCTTAAAAGTGTTCCCTCCCACGAATGTGTTTCATATGAATGCATCCTGTAATCCAAAAGTGACTTAAAGCCTTTATCTCATAAAATGAATTACTAGTGAAACTCAAGTTTCTTTCATTATTTTGTCAAAAGCCTCATTTTTCTTATAATCTCTAAATATTTGACATTTTTTATTCCTTTAATAAACTTAGATTTAAAATTAATATAGGGCCCTCCCTGGTGGCGCAGCGGGTTAAAGCACAGCACTAAGAATCTAAAGCCGCTTTCCCATGAGTTCGATTCCCGCCTGCCCCGGAGGTGACCACATGGCGTGGCAGACCTCTCCTGACCCGCCCGCTGCTCCCCTCAGCAGTGTACTT
>NW_004567104.1:3947453-3950040 GCF_000260355.1 Condylura cristata
ATGCATACATATGTAAATGTATATAAACACATACATGTGTACATATACATATATACATATATATACATGCATATAAATATTTGTTTTAGTCAGACAGTAATTGTACATTAAAATGTTTTTTATTTTTCCATTTTTACCTACCTTATCAAATAATTCATGATACAGACATATTCATCAATACTTATTTTAGTTAAATCTGTTCAATTTACCACCAAAAACAACCACCACCTAAGCATGTGTGGTCCCCTACCTTTGTATATTGTGTGTCCATCTGTCTTTCTGCCCCCATACCCAACTCTCTCCTTGGATAATTACAATCCTTTAGGTGATAGCAAACATTTCTAGGGCTTATTTTGGTTTAGTTTTGTCTGTTTGTTTATTGCACTTATTTGAATTCCGTTTATGAGTGGAATCACGTGGTATTTGTATTTTTCTTCTGGCTTACTTTGCTTAGAATAATTCCCTCAAGGGCCCTCCCTCGTGCCAAATGGGTTTGGACCCAGCACTGCAAACTTGCCCCAGCAGTTTCAGTGTGAGTTAGAACCCGGCGGGGGAGGTGATCCGCAGCTTGTAGCAGACCTTTCCTGACTGCCCGCTGCTCCCCTCAGCAGTGTACTACCTAAAATTGCCTGTTCTGCTCCCTACGCTGTGTCTGTTGAATCTTTTCACTGCACTTGTACCTCCTGCTTGTACCCCAGTTCTGTATGCATAAATAAATATTAAGCAAAAAAATAATAATAATTGCCTCAATTTCTTAGCTATGCTATCCCTATGACAAGAGTTCAACTTTATTTATTTATTTACTTTTATAGCTCAGTAGTGTTTTATTGAGTGTATGTACAAAATCTTCTTAATCCACCTTTTCTTCTTTCTTTTGTTGAACACTTAGGTTGTTTTCATAGCATGCCTATTGTTAGTGATGATCCAATGCACACAAAAATGCATGCTGGCCCTCCTTGGTGGTGCAACTGATTAGGATGTAGCACTGCAAACTAGCCACAGCTGCTTCAGTGAGTGTTTGATCTCCTACCAGGTAGGTGACCCACGACTTTTGTCTTGCCCATGCTCCCCTCAGCAGTGTACTTTGTTGATCTGCCTGTTCTGCTCTCTACTCTGTCTCTGGTGAATCCTCTCACCGTCCCTGCACCTCTGGCCTATACCCCAGTTCTGTGAGTAAATAAATAAATACACCTTTAAAAAACACATATATCCCTTCAAAAAAAATTTTTTTTTTTGTGTGTGTGTGTGTATTCATGCCATTGTTGGATCAGATGGCAGGTTTATTTTAAATGTTTTGAGAACCTCACTATTGGTTTCTATAGGGGCTGGAGAAATTTACATTTAAATCAAGTGTACCTACTTCTGCATATCCTGAGCAAACTTTGTTGTTTCTGGCCATTTTAATAGAGGCCATTTTCAAAGGTCATGTGACATGTCAGGTCATATGGTAATACATGGTTTTGATTTCATCTTCCTGATAAGTGGTGAATAATAAGCATTGTTTCATGCACATGCTGGCCATTTCAATGTTTTTATTTTAATACATTGACTATTTTTTTTAATCTTGGGGCAATATTTGTTATATCCTGCACTCATTATTTTGGGTAAATGTTTTTGCCCAATAGTCAGACTTTTTTTTTCTAACTTATTTGAATTCTATTAATATAGTTACTTGTTCATTCAGTTGATGTTATTTGTTTTGTATACTGTTCATTTGACTTCAGTTATATATATATATTTTTTTTTCAAGTAGCTACAATAACCCCTTCTAATTTTTAATATTTTGCTCTGTTGTTGATCAGTGACATAGTGTTGGTCTGTGTTTACTCACTAATTTATTATTTTTATATTCATTTATTTTATGCATATGGAATTGGGGTATAGACCATAGATATAAGGATGTTGAGAGGATTCATGAGAGACAGAGTGGTGAGCAGAATAGACTGACTGACAAAGTATATTGCTGAGGGGAACAGCAGGCAAGACAGGAGGAGTCTGTTGCACCTGTGGGTCACCTCTGTGGCTAGGATTCAAACATGTGCTTCTGCGAGCTTCATAATGCTATGCTTTAACCTGTTGTGCCACCAAGGAGAGACCCTGTGTTTGCCCTCTAATTTAAACATTGTTAACATTGATTAACAATATCAACCCAGTTCACTCTATTATTGCCATATTTTGAATGACTATCTTTCATTCTAGAATTTCAGTGATTCATCTGCAAGTATTCATCTTCAGTGCATTCTTAAAATATACTACTTTGTTTTTGAAATATATAGTCACTTTGTTGTTCTGAAAAGATTTTTTTATTTCATCCTCTCGTTATATACTTGTTTCTGTTGCCGCAGGTTGAATTGGGCATGAAACAAGCTCCAGTACATGTAGCAGTATTTTTGGTAATAACAATTTTGAAGGGGAAGAAAATAAGATTGGGTATTGGGTAGAGTCACAGTAAAAGGTATGCTTTTGTTGACCCTATAGAAAATTCAGAGAGTGAATGAACTTTATCAGCAGAACTACCTAGTTAGGTCAGTATACCAAAAGTTGAACCTGTTATTGACTAATTATTGACTATAGTGAAACAACTTTT
>NW_004567104.1:3950140-3954363 GCF_000260355.1 Condylura cristata
GGGAATTCATTTCAGAGATGCCTTATTATTATGTACAGAATTTTATATTGACATTTTTTCCCTATCATCTTATAAAATGATATGATTGATTGGTTTGTTTGTATCATAGAATTATGATGTCAATATATTCTGCTTCATTAATGCTGTGTATCTTCAATTACTTTTAGAATTCTACTCTCTCTTTTTCAGAAAAAATATTTTATGTGTGTGTTTTTTAGTTATAATTTGATTTTATATGTGGGGTATCATGTATCTTACAAGTAATTTTGGTTCTCTCCAGATATGTGATTTTTTTATTTTTTTACTTGTTCACAATTATAGGAACACTTAAGCAATTACTGTCTCAATGGTTTGCTTATTACCTGATGTTTCTCTCTATTATAGCCTTTTAGAACTCTATTAAATAAACATATGTAGACCAAGTTCTGCTTTGAAGTTTGTTATGATGCCTTTATGGTGCACTTAACTTTGTCTCTATAGATTCCATTTTGCATAATTGATTTTACTCCTCTTTTCATTAATTCTTTTATCGTTCTCTTTAATTTGTTGTTTAATCTATCTGTGGAGATTTTAATTAAAATTATTATACTATTTAATTCTAAAAGTTCTATTTTGCTATTTGGTAAAACTTGTTTGTTTCCTCTTATTCAATGTAATCCTCAACCACCCCGCTAGTTTCAAACCACTGTAAGTGTTTATTTTATATTCTGAGTAATCTTGTACCTGATTTTGATGTGAGCCTGTGAAACTTTCCCTTCCCTATCTATTAATTTTAATACATGAACATTAGCTCATTTGGAAAAAGGAATGTGAGCTGTCTATTTATTTTCATCTGGAATGGTTTTTAAAGAGTAGTATAGAGTAGAATCTTTTCAGAGAGCAACTGCTTAGTTACTGTGACTCAACTAGCTGCCATTTTAAATCGGTGATGTTTTTCAGGCCTCATATTTAGTATGAATTTGGATGAAATTATTTTAAAATTTTGATTTTGTGCTTATAAAATACGAGCAATTATTTCTTCCCATCAATCAAATATCAAGTTAATCATGATTATTGTGGACTTTGAAATTGAACTTACTCATTCATCTTTACACTGAGAATGTAATTATACAAGGTCTCAATTTTATGTCAGGTATTAGTTGGGATACACTTTTGTATTTCTAATATTAGCACAGATGATAGATCATGTCACAATCCTAGGCCATCCTTATAATCCTAGGACTTCCAGTTTTTGGCATAAGCATCTGTAATTGTCTTCTATTTTTCCTGAATCTATGTTTCCTGAATCACTTACCATATCTATAATTTCATTATTTGAACTCTCCAGCAAATCATTTAAAAATTTACTCACACACAAACACACAACTTTACCTGTATGTGTGTCATATACATATATATACATATATTCCATTTATTGGAATATTCTGATTTTTCAAGTATATCAATAAGAATGAAAATGCAGGTGTTTACGGTATTTCTGCAACTGTTAAGCTCCATATCAATAAAATATCACGTCTGGATATTTCAAAAATCAGATAATATCACATTATATATTAATTGTATTTATAGAAATATAAAGTTAGTATCAGACCTTATACATATAAAGTTAAATATCAACTTTTTATGAGATAATATTATTTTAAAATATTTATGGGTTTCATATATTCAGTTTCTTACATCAGCAGTTGTATATAGTATGCCATGTTCACCACTGGATGCAGAATCATCATCCACAGCCAGTCTTCTCTGTTTTCTTCCTATTTCTTCTTATCACTGAGGTAACCACTATTTTGTTATCCATGTCTAAATTGTTATTTATTTACTTGTTTTGTTTGTTACTCCTATTTTTATCTTTATATTCCACAAATGAGTAAAATTATATCTATTTGTCTTTCTCTTTCTTATTTGATCTAGCTTAATTCCCTCAATACACCCCCTCCATGCCTCAAAGGGCACGATTTCATCCTTTTATGTAACTAAATATTATTCCAGTGTACCTATATCTGTATCTAAATCTATCTACACACACACACACACACACACACATTTATGCAACATTTATTTTATCCATACACCCATAATTGGGTACATGAGCTTTTTCCATATCATAGTTCTTAATAATATTGCAAAAAAATGATTGTTATACATTTATCTTTTAAAGTTGATGTGTTTATGTTCTTTAGGTATATATCTAGAGGTGGGTTGCTGTATCATATGGCAGTTCTATTAAGAAAAATCATTTATTTATGCATATAAGAATCGGGGTACAGGCCAGAGATGCAGGGATTGGGTGAGAGTATTCAATAGAGAACAAAACAGGCAGATTGACTGAAGTACACTGCTGAGGGGAACAGTAGGCAAAACTGGAGAAGTCTGCCACACCATGTGGGTTGAACTTGTGCTGCCATGGCTACAACTAGCTTCATAATGTTGTGCATTAACTGGTTGTGCCACCATATTTTTTAGGAACTTCCATACTGTTTCTGCTGTGGCTGAGTCAAGTGTGCATGAGAGTTCACTTTTCTTCATGTCCTCATTAAGTGCTGGTTATTTCTTGATTTTTTTTTCATAACAGCTGTTTCTAATTGATAAATTAAGTATCATTGTGATTTAGAATGCAATTTCCTAAAATGGTAAGCAATGGAGAACATCTTTTCATGTTTCTGTATTATTCTGTGGTGGAATATGTATTTGGATCTTCTGTCTTTTAATTTGCTTATAATTTTTGTTGTTGAATTTTATGTGTAATTTATATATATGTTTAATTTACTCCTCCCCTTACATCATAAATGTCTCCTCCCACTACTTAGACCTCTTTTCATTTTATTAACAATTATTCATTTATGCATACAAGAACTGGGGTATAGACCAGATGTGCTGGGGAGTGAAATAATTCACTACAAACAGACTGGGGGGCAACACAGGTTGAATATGTTGAAACACACTATTGAGGGGAGCAGCTGTCAAGACAGGAGAGGTCTGTTATGCCATGTGGGTTGGCTCCCTGGCCAAGGATCAAACTCATGCTGCAGTAGCTGCTGATAGCTTCATAGTGCTGACTTAACTCTTTAATGCTCTCAGGGCACAAAGTTTACTGTGTAGAACTTTTCAGTTTGATGCTTGTATATAAACAAATTATATACTCTTGTTGCTTTAGCTGTTAGATATGATTCCATGAAGATATTATTAGAACTGATGTCATAGAAGATTTTTAATTCTATACGATATTATGTGTATAATTCTTACATTCACTTATTTAATCCATTTTGAGTTGATTTTAGTGTATGGTATAAGAAAAGTGTCTAGTTTTATTCTTTTGCACATGGCTGTCCAATTTTCCCAGCACCATTTATTAAAGAAACTTTATTTTGTGTTCTTAGCTCTTTTGTGGTGAATTAGTTCTCTACATATATGTGGCTTTATTTTTGGAATCTTTATTTTCATCCCATTAATCTGACTTCTTATTTATATTCTTATACTTACTCTTTTAATTATTATAACTGTAAAATATTTTGAATTTAAGAATAATGCTACCTTGATATTTGTTTGCTTTTTTCAGAATTGTTTTGTCTATTTGAAACATTTTGTTCTACTTCTGTGAAGGATATCAGTGGTATCATAATAAGTACTGTGTTGACTCTGTATTATGCTTCATAGAAAATCATAATTTGACAATGTTAATTCTTCTGATTCATAAGCACTGAATGTTTATGTGTTTCTACCTGTCTTTTTCAAATCCTTTCAATGGTGCAGTATAGTTTTGGTGTCTTTTACTTTCTAGGATATATTTACTCCTATGTATTTTATTATGTTGCACTGAAATGTAAATGGTGACATTTTAACCATTTCTCTTTTTCTGCTAACCAATTATTTGCATTTTAGAGGCACATCTGATGTTTACTTACTGCTTTTGCATCCTACAAATTATTATTTTTAATTATTTTAACAGTATCATACTTTGATTCAATTTTTCAAGTTATTATACATAATATAATGTCGATATTCCCTTCGTTTCCAATTGGGATGCATTTACTTCCTCATAGCTAAGTACTCAAGTCAGGAATTTCAATATTCTGTAAAATAATAGTGCAAATGGACACTATTTTCTCAGATTATTAGAGGAAAAAAACACCTTAGTTTTTACCATTGAATGTAATGATACAATGCGATTGTCACATGGTATTTATTTCCTTTAGGTATATTCATTCTGTATCTGTTATTGA
>NW_004567104.1:3959818-3960745 GCF_000260355.1 Condylura cristata
GGTGGGTTCTGCAGTTTCAGCGGTTTTTCCCTTACCCAGGTGTTTGACAGTTAGATTTGCAGTCTTTAGGCAGTGTGGGCTCCTCTCACTGAGCTGAGCCATCCCCCTTCACCTCCAGTGTTTAGCATGGGGCAAAGCGGCTCCTGCAGCCCACGAACTTCCAGGAGCCTGGGTTTTCCGGGAGAAGGGTCCTCCCCAATCGCCAATTCCCCCTCAGATATCTACCTTCTAGTGAGTCCAGTGTGTTTTCCTTTGGATTGAAACTTGCAGTAAGTCAGTCTATAGTCCGTTTTCAGTCCTCAATTCCTATGCAAGCCTGGACGCAGTGATCTCGGTGTCTTTACTCTGCATGTTAGATTTTTTTAATGTTTGAGCATGAATAATAATCTTCACAGATTTGTTCTTTTAATTTTTTCTTACTTTAACCTATTTTTTACCTCAAACATCATGGCTAAAACAAGATGTTTGATATGTTTTCAACCTTCTTAAATATTTTTTGAATGTTCTAAATGGTGATCTATCAGTCACAGTGCTTTTTTGTGTGAACTTGAGAAGAATAGCTACTCTGATGATTTTGAACTTTAGATCTTTACATAGAATTTCTAACTGATCTTTTTTCATTATTTATTTTGCATAGAAGAAGTGAGTTATAGACCAAAACTGTGGGGGGGGGGGTGAAAGGATTCACCAGAGACAGAATAGTGAGCAGACAGATATGGATTTAATGAAATGCACTTGTAAGGGAGTCAAGAGGTCTGCTGTACCATGTGTGAGTTGGGTCCCTGTTTAGATATTGAACCCAGGCCATAGAAGTGGTAGTGCTCGGGCCCCCCCTAATGGGTTTAGGACACAGCACTACTAGCTAGCCAAAGCCTCTTCAGTGCGAGTTCAGCCCAGACGCTTAGGTGACCCACATGGCACAGCAAA
>NW_004567104.1:3962555-3971114 GCF_000260355.1 Condylura cristata
TCGTGGTGTGACACGTTTAAAAGTAGCACTATGAAACTATCAGCACCGGGGCAGCACAAGTTCGATCCCCAGCCAGGGAGCTGACCCACATGGTGTGGCAGACCTCTCCTGACAAACGCACCTCTCCCCTCAGCAGTGTATTTCAATAGATCTGCTCTCCACTCTATCTCTGGTGAATAATCTTACACCTGCACCTCTGGCCTGTGCCCCACTTCTTGTACAAATAATAATAATAAAAAATTTAAAAAGTCTGTCTCATTGTGTGTTATTTCCTACTTTGTCATAAGTTCACTGTCCATTTGTGTGTGTTTATTTTGGGGTTCAACTCTATTCCATTGATCGGCATGTGAGTTTTTTTTTTTGTTCCCAATTCCAAACAGTTTTATTTAATTTTTATTATACTCTGAAGTATTTTAGTTTGATACCTCCATTTAACCCATTTGAATTTTAGTAGTGTTTGAGGCTGTTCTCTGAAGAATACTATTAAAATTTGTGTTAGAGTTGCATTGAACCTGTATATTTCTTTGTGTAGAATGTACATTTATACAAGGTTAATTTTTCCATTCCATGAGTGGGGACTATCTTTCCATTTATTTGTGTTCTCTTCTCTTTCTTAAAGCAATGTCTTATCCTTTTTGCTGTATAGATCTTGTATCTCCTTTCATAGATTTATTTGTAGGTATTCTATTCTTTGGGTGCAGTTGTAAATGGACAGACTCCTTAATTTTTTCTTCTCTGCTATTTCATTGCATATATGAAGGCAACTCATTTTGTTTATTGATTGTGTACACTTGAGAGAGTAATTAAATGTTTTAATTATTTCTTTTTTAAAGCCTTGAGGGTTATCTTAGTATATCATCATGCCCTTTGCAAATAGTGACAGTTTTACTTTTCCTTCCCCAATTTGGATTATTTTTATGTCTCTTACTTTCTAATTTTCTGTAACAGTCTAACACTATTTTGACTAGTAGTGGTAAGAGTGAACATATTTGTCTTTTACCAAATCTCAGTGGAAAAGCTTTGCGTTTAACCCTTTAAAATGATGTTAGCTTTGTATATTCATTTTGTTATTAATTTTACTATTTATCCCTAGCTTTTTGAGCATTATCATTATAAATGCATGTTCTATCTTATTAAATGATTGATTATTGTTTCAATTTTTATGTTTGCCTTATGTTTATTTTAATTTTGATTCAAGGAACTAGTGTACTAAGATCAAATGTTTCCTTGATCTAAGGAACTTGTGTACCATTATCAAAAGTGTTTCCTTCTAAAAAAAGTTTCTGCTTTTGTGTTTCTTTCATGTGGTGGATGTAATATGTTACTAATGGAAGAACATTTTTTTCCCTGTAATTTATACCACATGTATGAATCACAATTGCTCATGGTGTATGAGCCTTTCAATATATCGTTGGATTCAGTTTGTTAAGATTTTAATGAATTTTGCATATGTCTTCACTATGACAATTGTTTTGTATTTCTTTTATGTGTGTGTATTGTGTATGGTTTGGGTAATGTTGGCCTCATAAAATGCATTTGGATGTGTTCCTATTTTTTACTTTTTCGGAAAATTTTAATCAGAATATTAGTTTGCTTTTGAAGTTTTTATAACTCACTTGTGAAGCCATCTGGTCCTTGAATTTTGTTTTATGGGCGAATTTTGATTACTGTTTCAATTTTCTTTCTTTTGATTTGTTTTGTTTAAAATTTCTATTGCATCCTTATTTATTCTCAAATAATCGTGCATTTCAAAGGTTTATTCATCTTTTCTATCTTATTGAATTTATTAGTGTATAAATATTCATAATGTTATCTAATTATTTTCCGGATTTCTATGACATCTGTTGTAATTTCTTCCCTTTTATTTTGATTTGACATTTGAAATTTCTTCTTTGTTTTCTTTTTGATTTTTACTAGAGATTTGCTTATTTTATTTATATTTTGAAGAACCAACTTTTGTTTTACTTGTTTGGATATTCTTTTTATCTTTTATTTATTTCTCCTTTGATTTTTATTATTTCTGTTCTACTGACTTATTGTTTGTTTGTCTTTTGTATAGTTCATTGAGATGAAAGATAAGGCTAGTCAAGCTTTGTCTTGTTTCTTAATGTGGACTTGTTTTACTTTATATTTGTTTTATTGATTTCTCTTGGTACCATAATTATTATTTTTTGTTTGTTTGTTTTTGTTCTTTTTTATTTCTGTACACAAGTGCTATAGTGTAAGTCAGAGGTGGGGGTGGGGTAGAGGGGTAGTGAGAATATTCGCTAGAGACAGAATGGGGAACAGAACCATCAGATTGACTGAGAGGAAATGCTGAGGGGAACAGAAGGTGAGATAGCAGAGATCTGCAGCACCATGTGGGTCACCTCCCTGGCTGGGGATGTAACTGGTGCTGCAGTGTCTATACTAGTAGACACTTACTAGTGCTATACTTTAACACTTTGTGTCATCAGGGAGGCCCCATGGTGAAATATTTATTGGGAATTTTTTTTCCTTTGGTATATGCTACTTTCATACTTTCTCCTGAAAATTTTATTTCCTATATTTCTCTTTTACAACCTGAATTTCTTATTCATATCATCAATTTCCATTTTATCTTTGTGGTTTTATTTGTTTTTTTTCTAAGTTTTCTTTATGTTTTTCCATTTATTTGAATTTTTTTTATCATGGCAGTAAAATTATACCATGCATGATAAGAAGAATATAATTTCCTCTGGCTTTGAAGCTGGGTTTGGGATATTTGTTTCCTCTACCTATTGGAGAGACATGACAGCTGATGTAGCCATTTGTTTTGTTTTAGCTTAACTACCTAAATTAATTTGGGATATCACTGTTTAAGTCAGGCTTCTGATTGATGGCTGTGAATCTCCTTACTCACTGACTCAGAGCTTATTGATAGGGGAGCACTGTTTTGAACTTTATGGGACCTGGAATTGGAATGACTCTGGCTTCTATCTTCATAGTGGTTTGAGAACTCACAGCCTGCTGTAAGTTTTTACCTTTATATCCTTTAATATTTATTTCACATATTTTGGTGATTCCATATCCCTAATACCAATCAAGCATAATGGATCTCGGTTTCCCTTTTTTTTTTTTTTTTAAGATTTATTTATTTGTGCATACAGAACTTACAGAACTGGGGTACAGGCCAGAGGCTCAGGGGCGGTGAAAGGCTTCACCAGAGACAGAGTGGGGAACAGAACAGGCAGATCAACGAAGTACACTGCTGAGGGGAGCAGCGGGCGGGTCAGGAGAGGTCTGCCACGCCATGTGGTCTCCTCCAGGGCAGGCAGGAATCGAACTCATGCGGAAGTGGCTTTAGATTCTCAGTGCTGTGCTTTAGCCCGCTGCACCACCACGGAGGGCCCAGTTTCCCTTTTTAAAAGAAGTACTGATTTTCTAAATTGAAAAAAAGCAAAAATCTTACTTTCAATTAGGCTAATAATCACTTTCACATATTTTAGTAAAAAAAGAAAACTAAAAGTATTGCTTAATGAGCATTAAAATCATGGTATATAATAATTTGGGGTGATTGATAAATTTGATATAGAGATCCAAACTTCTGATAAATGCATGTCTTTCTAATTTAAAATATTTGTTATAAAACAAACCCAACTCATACTAAATTACAAATGAAGACATAATTAATAATTAAATTGTCCTAAAAAAGTATGTAGCATTTTAAAAAATATTGTATACTAAGATGATGCCTGTGTTAAAAAAATAAAATAATAGAGAATATCTCTAAACTATACCTTCATTTCAAAAACTTTACTTTTAAGTTCCAATTAGTTTAATATATATTAATTATGTGTTGTAAATCAAAGTAATGAAACTTGTAAACACTGAAATAAATATTTATAAGAAGATTAAAGCATGGTCTAGTATAATGCATATGCTATGCAGAAAATATTCAGTGAATTTTAGAAATTCAAGAAATGAAATCAATTAAATATTGTCATTTTGATATCATAATTCTTCAGAGGAAACAACATTTAAATAAAGTATTTTGCTTTTATTGTGATATTTTATTTTATGAGCAAGCTTCAAAATGGCAGAACTCCTTAACATTTCACTAGCTAGCCATTGCATTTTCAATGGTTTATTTATTTATATATACAAAAGCTGGTATACAGGCCATAGATTGGGGGTTGTGGGGTAGGGATTCACCGGAGACAGAGTGGGAAGATAACAGGTGGATCTAATGGGAGTGGTGGGCAAGACAGGAGAGATCTGCTGTGCCATGTGGGTCACCTCCCTGGCCGGGGATCTAATTTGTGCTGCAGTGGTTGCTGATATTTCCATACTGCTAGACTTAACCCTTTGCACCACCAGGGAGACTCTGTTAGCCATTGCATTTGAAAATTGTAACTCAATTTAACTCAAAGTAAGATGTAAAACATGAGCTATATTTTAGAAGGTATTATAAGAGAATATCAGAATCACATAACTAGAAATTACAAAACATTGTTAGGTGGTTTTTAATGTAGTCAAATTTAAAAGACATTGGCCTAAAGGATTAAGAACTACTATTAGATTAGATAAAAACAAACAAACAAACAAACAAACAAACAAACAAAAACAGAACTTCGACTCACAGAAATTTCCTTTAAAATTTGGTCATGCTCAAGTTCGAGCCCCAGTGCTACTGCAGCACAAGTTCGAGCCCCAGTTGCTGTGCCAGCACGACAGCCGAGATGGTCTGAGCGAAGGACGTCAGGATTAAAACACACACTTCATGGTCAGCAAGCAAAGCACACTTTATTCTTCTCTCCTTCCCTATTTATGCCCTTCAGCATGGAACCTGGGGCTGGGGGGAGGCAGAAGCTCTCAGCAAGTGTGTCAATAACATGCGACAATAACATGGGGGTCAAAGAACAGTCACGTAAACACAAGGCAGGAACACTTCTTGCCTCCTGTTTTTCTGTTCCAGCACCCACGGCTCATTCTTTCTGTTTCCACACATAAGTGTGCATGTGATTCTGTGTGGGAGGTGGGGAGGTCTGTCCAGGCAAAGGTCCCAACACCCAGTGCTGATCCACATGGTGTGGCAGACCTCCCCTGACCTCCTGCTGCTCCCCTCAGCAGTATATTTCAGTAGATCTGCCTGTTCTGCTCCCCACTCTGTCTCTGGTGATTCCACCACACTTCTGGCCTATACCCCAGTACTATAAGCATAAATAGATGAATCATAACAGAGAGAGAGAGAGAGAAAGAGAGAGAGAGAGAGAATATGGAGAAGGATAGGGATGTAATTGCATGTATAGGATAAAAGTTCAGGGTCCTCCCTGTTGGCGAAGCTGGTGAAAGTGCAGCACTGTGAAGCTGGCTATGACCACTTCTGTGTGAGTTTGATCCCTTCCCCAAAGGTGATCCACACAGCACAGCAGATCTCTTCTGTCTCCCTTGCTGCTCCCCTCAGCAGTTTACTTTGTCATCAATCTGCCTATTTTGTTTTCCATTCTGTCTCTAGTGAATCCTCTCACAGCTGCTGCACCTCTGTCCAGTAGTCCCAGATCTATATACACAAATGAATAAATCTTAAAAAAAAAAAAAACATTTCAATAGTTGGATTAACTTTCTATATCAGTAGAATATATTAGCACATCGTTACTAATTTTAGTTTTAGTATTGACTTGGTTGTATTACCAAAACTAACATCTGTGCAACCAAAAGCAATACATTTGAATGAAACTATCATATAAACGACAGCATGATAGCATCTGGCGGTGAACTCCAGTGAACTGCAAGGGATTGATACTGACTTTCCAGGAACTCAACGGAACAATTTTATTTAATTAATTTTTCAACAATATCAAATAAATTTAATTTTGATAAATCATGAACAACTTTAATTTTTTAATTATGTTTTTCAGTGTTTTCCAGATTATATC
Organism: Condylura cristata; assembly: GCF_000260355.1. Taxonomy (NCBI): domain Eukaryota; kingdom Metazoa; phylum Chordata; class Mammalia; order Eulipotyphla; family Talpidae; genus Condylura; species Condylura cristata. Next base: position 3,968,453 of record NW_004567104.1, read on the forward strand.
CCCTTCCCTAACATTCCATTTAGTTCCTTCTTAACGGAGATGGCTATCAAACTTCTCTTTATGTTCAGGAATAATTCACAGAGGTTGAAAAAAGGTTTAGTCAACTGGGAATCAAGAGGATTTAGACATGGAGGTAAATAATATAAAAAATAATAATAATAACATTTAGGGCCCTCCCTTCTGGTGCAGTGGGTTAAAGCACAGCACTACGCAGCTAGCCACAGCCACTTCACAAGTTCGATCTCCAGCCAGACAGGTGACCCACATGGTGCTGCAGATTTCTCCTGACCCACCCGCTGCTCCCCTCAGCAGTGTACTTTATCAGTTAGCCTGTTTTGATCCCCACTCTGTCTCTGGTGAATCCTCTCACCACCCCTGCACCTCTGGCTTATACCCCGGTTCTGTACTAATAAATAAATATATATTTTTTAATCACAACATATTAAAAATGATTAGGTTGTCTAATGTCTTAAATTTTGAAAACACACAGACCATTTATCTCAAAATCCTTTGTGGTAAGTAGTTTTAATAAAAAAAAAATAATTAAAAATAAATTTGAAATTCAGAAGATGAAATGATTTGATTAAAGAGTTATAAAGAGCAAATTAAATTGATCAGTTGTCTCTTTTCAAATACTTCCCAATTTTCTGTGTGCATATACTGGCTTTTTCAAAGGAAAGAGGAAGTACTCTGTACTGTACCCTATATCATCTGCTTTATCCTGTGAATGGCAGATGTTCCTTTCAGGCCTTATTGATGGTGCAAGCAGTTAAGTCTCAGCACTGTGAGAATATTGGAAGCCATTGAAGCACAAGTTAGATCCCTGACAAGGATCTGACCCACATGGCACACCAAACCTCTCTTGTCCAGATTTCTGCTCCCTTCAGCAGTATATTTCAGTTAATCTGCTGATTCTGCTCCCCACTATGTCTCTGGTAAATTATCTCACCCTCCATCTCTGGCTTATATCCCCAGCTCTTGTATGAATAAATAAATCCTAAAAATAAAAGTTCTTTTCAAACTAGCTCAATCATAGGAACTTCATTACATCATATAATTATGTATCTAATTGCATTTATTTGACATTCTCTTGATTTTTTCTTCCTTGTGTTCCTTTATCATAGGCAAATTCCATTATAATTGTAGGATGAATACTACAGCAACTCAGCCAACATATCATTCAATGTTAGGAAAAATTGATTGTGGAATGTATCATACCTTCTTCATCCAAATCACCTGTCCTTGGGCATATATTGTTTCTATTACTTGTACATTGTAAATAATACTGCAATAAGTATTGGAGTGAATATTTCCATTTGGATTAGCTGCATTATTTAGGAGATGACTTGGTATGGAAATAATGGACCATTTGATATGCCTACTTTAATATCATCATAAACATCCATATTCTTTGCCATAGGAGCCAGTCTTGTCTACATCCCATTACAGTATACAATAGTTCCTTTCTCTCTATCTAGTTGCCAACAAATGTTTCAGTTAATTATCACATGGGATATTCTCATAGGTTTGAAGTAACATCTCATTGTGTTTTTCATTTGTATTTTCCTGATGATGAATGATGATGAACATATAGGTATGTCATCATTGGAGAACTGTCTATTTAGATTATTGATGTTCTTCATATTGAAGTTTGAGTATTTTATATATATATTAGATATCACCTTTTGCCAATGGTATCATATGCAAAATAGCTCCCACTTAATAGACTGTCATTGTTTTAATAATAGTTTCTTTTTGTGCATGAGAAGCTTGTTGATTTCCTTTATATTCTCTTCAATTTCTCTTGAGGTTGGAGATGAATACACAAAGGCATCACTGTAGCCAATGGCTCTGAGTATTATGCCCCTTTTCTTTTATTTCATTGATACAGAATTTAACATTCAAATCTTAAATCCAGACTTGAATTAGCATTTATGTGTTATTGCAAGATAGTAGTATAGTTTCAATGTTTTGCTGTGGTTGTCCAGTTTCTCAATACCATTTCTTTTAGAGACTTCATACTTATACATATTCTTGATTCCTTGCCATAGATAATCTTCATATAAGCATGGGCTTACTTCTAGGCTTTCAGATGTGTAATACCACCGGTTTTTTTTTGTTGTTGTTTGATTGTTTGTTTTTAAGTTAGAACTACTTTGAGTATTCAGGGTCTTTTTTTTTGTTTCCAAATTAATTTCAGTAGTATCTCTCCTATTTCTGTGAAAAAACTAATTGAAATTTGACAGGGATTGCATTCAATCTATTGTTTCACTTGTGTTAAGACAATACTTTAAATAACATTAACTCTTCACAACAGTAAGCAGGAAATATCGTGTCATTTCTTTGAATCTTATATGTCTTTGTAATTCAGTTCTAATTCACTTCCCTCCATTGTTATTTCTTTATAAATATGTATTTAATTCATTTTGATGTAATTTTAAATTGGGTTGTTCTCTTCATTTCTTTCTCTTCTAGCTTGTTTGCTGTTAGAATGCAGCTGATGTTTAAAACTGATTTTATAACAGCCACTTTAGTGCATCCATTTAATTTTTCAATTTGTTTTTAGTGGCTTATTTAAGGATTTAAATGCATGCCATATTACAAAAAAAAGGTAGTTTTACATCTTTTTCCCCCAATTTGTATTATATGTGTGTGTGTGTGT
>NW_004567104.1:3971214-3972297 GCF_000260355.1 Condylura cristata
ATATACATATATACATACATATTTTTATATATGCATAGGTATAAGAACTTCCAGTAGTTTGTTGGTCTTTGTTAGATTGGTGAAAGCAGACATACTTCACTTTACTGTATCTTAGAATAAAAGCTTTAAGAAGGGCTCATGTTATGCTCAGTGAAGTCAGATGAAAAAGAAAAAAAAAATATTGAATGATTTCACTTATAGGAGGAATATAAGAGCCAAATCAGACATAGGGGAAATTTTGTACCATTATTACAATATAAAACTCAATACAACAAAACATAACACCACAAAACAAAAATAAACAGAAAATTATAAAGCAGAGAGATCCTACAGGAGAGGAGGGCAGACAGGGATTGGGATGGAGGAATGTGGGGGACTATAGTGATGATGGGTGGGTGAAGTGGGGGAGAGGGGAAGTAAACATTGTTTTAAAATGAACAATAATATAAATAGATACATAAATTAGTAAAAAAATAAGAATGAAATAATAAAATATTTGGATTTTGTCATTATTATGGATTTGTCATAGATAACTTTTAATATTTTGAGACATAGTCCATTTACCCCATTTTTGAGGATTTACACCATTAAAGGGTGTTGAAACTTGTCAAATATATATATACTTTTTTTTCTGTATCCATTGACATAATCATCTGATTTTTAACTTTACATTGTTGGTGTGCTGAACTGCAATGGTCAGTTTTCTGATGCTGAATCTTTCTGACATTCATGGAATAATTTCCACTTTGTCATGATTTATGAGCTCTTTACTGTACTTTTCAATTCAATTTGCAAGATTTTGTGAAGGGTTTTGCCATCTGTGCTTATCAGGTGATTGGTATGTAGATTTTTGATTGCTTGCTTGCTTGTTTTTGGTGACTTCTTTGTCTGCTTTTGGTTTTAGAGATATGTTTGTCTTGTAAAATGTGTTTGGAAGTATTCCTGTTTTGTTGGATGTTGAAAAAGGTTAAGAAGGCTATGTAACAATCCATAACAATTTTGGCTATGTAGCATCTTTGTTAGGAATCACTAGTGAAACACTATAACACAGAGTTTTTGAATTTTTAAGCTGTTTGATTACTG
>NW_004567104.1:3974752-3976558 GCF_000260355.1 Condylura cristata
TGTCTTCACACCACATGAAGCATCAACTCAACAATAACCTTCCACTAGAGTCCTTGGAATCCCACCCCACTTGTCCTACATCTCACACACTTACTTTCCAGGAGCCCTCTATTCAGTATATTTCAACTGTTTGATTTTATTTTGGCTTTGTCTCTTTCTTTACTTTTACTTTATAATAAAATTATGAGAAAAATTAACCTATAATTATCTTTCTCACTCTGTTGTATTCACTTATTAAAATGTTCTGCAAGTGGACCCTCCCTGGGGGTATAGCGGGTTAAAATACAGCATTACAAAGCTAAAGCCACTTCAGTACTATTTCTATTCCCAGCTTCAGAGGTGACCCACATGTCTTGGCAGACCTGTCCTGACCTGCTCACTGCTCCCCTCAGCAGTGTATTTCAGTTAATCTGCCTGTTCTGTTCTCCACTCTGGCTCTGGTGAATTCTCTCACTGCCCCTGCACCTCTAGCTTGTACCCCAGTTCTGTATGAATAAATAGATATATCTTTAAAAAATGCCTTGCAAGTACCATTCATATCATCACAAATGGCAAAGTTCTATCATTTTCTTAAAGATTTATTTATTTATGTATACAGAACTAGAGTAGAGGCCAGAGGTGTGGGGTGGTGAAACGGTTCAGCAGAGACAGAGTGGGAAGGAGAACAGGCAGAAACACACTGCTGAGGGCAGCAGGGGACAGGCCAGGAGAGGTCTGCCACATCAGGTGGGTCACCTCCCTGTCTGGGGATTGAACTCCTGCTGCAGTGACTGTGATAGTTTCATAATGCTGTGTTTTAATCCATTGTGCCACCAGGGATAGCTCCACCAGCATTTATTGTTATTGCTGAGCAGTAAACTATTGTGTGCTTGTGTGTGTGTGTGCTTGTGTATAATATCTTCTTTATGCACATATTTATCCTTGGACACTTAAATTACTTACGTAGTTTGGTTATTATAAATAGTGCTACAATGAACACAGCAGTGCACATATTCCCTTAAAATGTTTTGTTATTTATTGGGAAGATGCCTAAGAATGGATAATTGAATCATACATTTTAGTGTTTTCAGAAACCAACTGTTATTTATAAAGACAATCATTCTACATACTCATGAATGATATACAAGTGTGTTTTTTGTTTGTTTGTTTGTTTGTTTGTTTGTTGTTTTTTCCTCTGCACACTCACCAGCATTTGTTTCTGGCCTTACAATACAGGTAGGTCATTTTCACAGAGGTGAATATACCATATCTGTGTGTGATTTTGATTTGCAATTCCCTGATAAGAATTGATGATCAGCATTTTCTCATGCTCCTGTTGTTTGTCTGTATATATTCTTTGAAACAATGTCTATTTAAATCTTCTATTTTTTTGATTATGTTCTTTGTTTAGTTGTTTTTGTGTTGTATGTGCTATTTTGAGAAATTGAATATTGGCCCCTTTTTAGATGGATGGTTTGCAAATGTTTCTAGAATTTTTAAGGTGTCCTTTTGCTTTAATGATAGTGTAACAGGGTGGTCCCTAGGAAAAGGGGACGTTCCAGAATCCCTGCCCCACCCAGAAGGAGGGTGGAGCTGAGGAGAGAAAACTGAGAGAAGGAGAAAGGAGAAGAAAGAAAATGAAGCCGGATGGAGAACAAGGAGGAGACCACATGGAGCAGTAAGCATGTGATGAAGAAACTGTGCTTGTTGCTTGGCCCTGAACTGGTTAAGTCAGATGTAGGTGAGATACCTGTAGGGAGGTGACTATGGCAGTGTTTATATTGATTTTGATTTTGCTCTTTTCCTCCCAGATTTGTCTGACCATTT
>NW_004567104.1:3977678-3980996 GCF_000260355.1 Condylura cristata
TTTGAACTAATCTTTGTCTGTGATCTAGTCAATTGTTTACATGTATCTGCCCAATTTCCCTAGTGCCTTCTATTGAATATATTTCTTTCTCTATTACATGTGTTTGGTACCTTTCACATAAGTTTAACATTTTTACAAATGTAGACTATTTTTGGAGAACTCAATTTGATCTCATTGATTTGTTTATCTATTTTCCAATATAAGGTAGCTTTCAATACTATTGTTTTTAGCATAATTTGAAGTCTGAGATTGCTGTAACTCTTTATTTTAGCACAATTTGAAGTTTGAGATTGCTGTAACTCTTTACTTAAGTTAAGAATATCTACCTACCTATTTATTTATTTTTATTTATTTATTTTCTGCTCCCGTCAGAAGTGTATTTCACTTCAAAGGACTGTTCTGCTCCCTAATCTGTCTCTGGTAAATACTCTTACCCACCATCTCTGGCCTGTACCCTAGTTCTTGTATGCATAAAATATCAGTCATTAAATAAATAAATATTTTTATTTTTTGTATAATGTATTTATTTATTTAATCTCTGTTGTATACCTATGGCCTTCCCACCACTGCCTCTGTTTTTTTTTTTTTTTTCATGTCATAATTCTTTGGTGCGCAAGTCATTAAAATTCTATTTTATTAATGCTTTTTCTATTTCCTTGGATAATTGCTAGTAATTTTAATAAGGATATTGCTGAATCTATTTTTTTTCTGTATAAGATGGTCATAATATCAATATTAATTTTTCCAAACCATAGCCATGGGATAGTTTTCCATTTTCTTTGTGTCTCTTATTTATTTTAACATTTTCTAAAGGTTTCCTTATATATTTTTGCCTCCTATATTAAGTTTATTGCTAAATATTTGATTCACTTTGATGATGTTATAAATGATGCTGATCATTTTTTTTTCTCTTCTAGTTGTCATTTATATATAGGAATTTATTATACCTTTGCATACATATTTTGTGGTCTGCCCCTGCACTATAAAAAATTACTAGTTTTTTGTTGGACTGAATAGTTGTTTTAGTATAATCTTTAGTGTTTTGATCATATTATCAACTAATATGCTAATAGTGGTAGGTTTACTTCATCTTTGTATTTTGCATTCTATATTTATTTATTTATATTTTTAGCTAGAATTTTCAATACTCTGTTGAAGTGTTGAAGTGTGAATGTGTACATTCATCTTATACCTGTGTTTAGAGGTAAGTTCCAGTGTTTCACCATTTTTTTTTAAGATTTATTTATTTGTGCATACAGAACTGGGGTACAGGCCAGAGGCTCAGGGGCGGCAAGAGGCTTCACCAAAGACAGAGTGGGGAGCAGAACAGGCACATCGACAAGTACACAGCTGAGGGGAGAGGTCTGCCACGCAATGAGGTCGCAATCTGGGCAGGCGGGAATCGTACTCATACGGAAGAGGCTTTAGCTTCTCAGTGATGTGCTTTAACCCTCTGTGCCACCAGGGTGGGCCCATGCAGTGTTTTACCATTTAATAAGATATTAGCTGTGGACTTGTCATCTGTGGTCTTTACTAGAGTAGGCTATATCCCTCCTATGTCATTTTATTAAAATTATACCATAAACACTTGTTGGAAGTTTTAAGTATTTTGCATGTATTACTAATATCATAGGACCTTTTTCTTTCTTATTTTTGTTGTTATGTGGTCAGTTACATCAATTATTCTGTAAATATTGAGTCATCCTTGCAATGCTGGAACAGGTTCTACTTTTCCTTAATGTATGCTCCTGTTAATATATTGTGGAATTTATTTTTTGTTGCTAACCCACTGAGGGGTGTGTTGACCGCTAAGTTTGCCCAAATGTAAGAGACTCGGAGATGCAAGATAATGAAACAGGAGCCTGGGGTCCTGGAGTCCAGAGTCTGTTTATTAGGAACATCCATGGGTATATATATAGTCTGTATGTGCAGGGAAAAACAGGAAATGTGCCTGTTACCCTACCCAGGGAGTGGGGTGCATTGTGTGTTGGTCTTACTGGGGAGTGTGCTCACCCATGCACAACATTAGCCAGGGCAGACAGATGCACTTGGAGCCCTGTCAAGTCAGCCACATTTCCTCCTTCTTTTGTCAAAAGCAGAAAGGCAGACATTATTGAAGGGGCAAATACAATTGCCAATCCAGCAGGGGGAAGAGATGTTATTACACAGCAGGTGGGTACCATTGGGATAATTACTGGAAATAACACAAAAAGGGGTGATGTTGGTGTTCAATGATCTGAACCAATTTACAGTTTTTCAAGTGATGTATATGCTGGGTGGTTAGTCCAAGGGAGTAACTAGTGGTCAGCCAAGGGGGATAAACCCCAGAATCCAGCCCAACTGGTTGGATGATGGAGGGTTTGGCATAAGAGTCCGCAAAATCTAGGCATGAGTGGAATTACATGTGAGGATGACGCACATCATGAGGAAAAGTGCTGCCAGTGTCGCTGCCTCTGTGCCACCTGGCAGCATACTTTTGGCCTGATCACAGGGAATTTTGATGTCATCCCAGATAAGGGGTTCCCTTGGCAGTGGGTCTCTGTGTTTACGTCATCCTTTGAGGTTAAGCCGCTGCAGTTGTTGTGTAACAGGCAGGACAGTGTCAGATGTTGCTGTTGAGACCCTCAGTGTCATCTCCGTCATCTCGGCCAAGGTTAACTGGTCGGACATTGCGGGCAGAGAACCACAGGGGAGCTGGGCGGTCCTGCAAATAAACACAAGCAAACGCTGGCCCCCATAGTTAGCATGGGTGCTGAGGGTTGCCATAGCTGGGAGACGGGGTCCTTCCAATGGACCATAGGGACAGGCATGGGAGGAGTGAGGGCGGCCCAGTGCTTATAAGCAGGGGACAGCCCAGGTGAGACAAAAGATAAGAAATTGAGAGTGAATGGTAATTTTCTGAGGCTCATCTGTTGAGGGGTCGGCAGTGTTCCCCTTCGTTTGTCAAAAGCATCCTTAAGAGTGCAATGAGCACACTCTATGGTGGCCTTGCCTTGGGGATTGTTTGTAGAGGAGGGAGTGGTTTGACAAAATCTGAGTTTGGGCCCAATGCTTGTCTCTTTGTTGACATGCCTCTTCACACAGAGTGAGGCCAGGCTGTGCTAATGAGGCATCTATCAGCATCACCAGGGGTGGGTCCGGGGGTGGTCCCTTCGAGGGCTGGGGTGGCACCACTGGGGGAGTTGGCACCTTCGACTGGGGGAGAGATGGCACCGCTGAAGGGAGGGGGGCAGCACTGCCTGGGGGCTGGGATTTTCAGTCCAACAGTTCCTTGTGTGGGAGATGTCTGGGGGCGAGCATCTATCCAGCTGTGGCAAT
>NW_004567104.1:3982856-3984022 GCF_000260355.1 Condylura cristata
TTATTATGCTATTATTTAAGGGAAACTAAAAAACATGTATTTATTTATTAATGCATACAGAACTGGGGTACAAGCCAGAGATGCAGGGGGATGAGAAGATTCACCAGAGACAGACCAGGGTGCAGAACTGGCAGATAGACAAAGTACACTGCTGAGGGGAGCAGTGGGCAGGAAAGAAGTGGTCTGCTGCACCATGTGGGTCACTTCCAGGACAAGGAATCAAACTCAGACTGAAGTGGCTGCACTAGCTTGCAGTGCTGTGTCCTATCCCATTGCACCACCAGGGAGGGCACATTTTTATACCATTTTTATCAAAGAAAATATTTAATATATTTTCTTCTTGAATCTATTGGCACTTGTTTTGTGACCTGTCATGTGGACAATGATAGAGAAAATTGCACATGAAATTGAGAAAAACCTTTGCTTATTATTTTAAAGATAGAGTTCCCTACAAAGTTCCACTATACCCATCCTGTTTAACTCTTTCATTAATATTTTCTTTTCCTTGATTTACTTTGTCCAGATATTTTTGTTCACTGATATAACTAAATGTTGAAGTCCTGTAATACCTTTGTGCTATAAATTTTCACTGTAGGAATGTTTCTGATTCCCCTATCTACACTATGCCATTTATTTGGCATAAAAATTCATATTTAATATAGTTGACAAAATGACAATATAAAAATTTTAAGATTTATACAAAACTTAAAAAAATAATAATATTTGTCAGAGTAACATGAAGAATCTCTGTCTCATTACATATTCTCAAGACTTTCCCACAAAGATCTTGAACTTGGCTTGTTGTCTGTTGAAAAGAATGAGTTACTAGAAGATCAGCTGAAATAAGGAAAAATACAATTCTAGATCTTAGAAAATAGATTCTGGAACAAAGAACATTTGATTAAGCCAAACATTAAAAAAAAAAAAATGCACCAAAAGAGACTCTGAAAGAAATGCAGGTAAATTTAGAAAGCACTTTAAAAATTAAACTGCCAGAAGAAATGATTCATTATGTAGAGATTCAAATGAAAAATCATTTATTTATAAAAAGAGAATAATAATAAAAGAAAAAAAAAACTCTGGAATATATATTTAGGAGCGATAACTTAAGAATAATATGGATCATAAAAATGTGAAGAAAAAGAAAGAAACGGGAGCAAAAACTA
>NW_004567104.1:3985742-3999144 GCF_000260355.1 Condylura cristata
GAAAAAGTGCACAGGAAATTTATAATTAAATGTTAAAAAGCATACTTCAGCTCATAAAAAACTTACAACAGAGAATTTAAATAAAATGCCCATGGTGATACCTAACCAAAAATTGACAACAATCACAATGAAACAAATAAATTGTTAAAACATGATAAAAGAAAAATTGTTAAAATAAAACAACCACAACTAAAAATCAAGATAATTAAAAATTAATATCATTAATCACCCTAAATTTAAATGATTTAAATTCACCAATGAAAATACATAGGCTAACAATTTGGTTAAGCAATTTCTGCTATTTATAATTTATTTGCAAGAGATACATTTAAAATTGAACAACAAAAACTAAAATAATCTGTTGGAATAAGATTATGCATGTAAATAAGTCAAAAAGTAAAGCAGAAACTGCTTTTCTTGTATCAGATAAACTCAACTTTTAATTAGAAGAAGTAATCAGAGATAAAGTTGTATACCATCAAGGCAACAATTCACCAAGAATATATAACTGCTATTAATAGTTATGCACGTTATATAACAATATCTAGATGCATAAAGCAAATATGTACAAATCTAAAAGTCATATTTCAAAATAAAATCATCATTGAAGACCTCAACATACCATTTACACAATGCAATAGATAATACAAACAGATAATTAACAAAGCAATAGATGTCTCAAATGAAGTATTAGATCAGGTGGATTTATTGGAAATTTATAAAATTTTCCATCCTAAAATTAATGAATGTACTTTCTTCTCTGGTGCAGATGGAGCATACTCAAAAATAGATCATATAGTATGACATAAAAACATTGCAGAAAATATCCAATAATATAAATTATATCTAGTGTCTTCATAGACTGCAGTGTTATAAAATTAGAAATTTACAAACTAAAGAAATAATCCTGGAATAAATCAAAATATGTGAAGAAATGGGAACAATTTTAGACTTATGCTATCTTCCAAAAATGAACCAGTATGAAATAGACACCTTAAACAGTTTATGTTCATGTGATAAAATTGAGTGTTTTAGTTTCAGGAAGGCAAAAATTCTAGGACCAAATGGATCATCCAATTAATTCTCCCAAACCTTCAAAGAAGTAACAAAGCCTATCCTTCACATATTTTTTTTATTATTTTAAAAAAATTATTTATTTTTTGCTTACAAGAACTGGGGTACAGGCCAGAGGTGCATGGGTTGAGAGTATTCACCAGAGTCAAAGTTGGGAGCAAAACAGTAGACCCACTGAAATAGAAGGCTGAGGATTATAGTGAGTGATACAGGAGAGATATGCTGCATCATGTGAGTCACCTCCACAGCCAGGGATTGAACTTGTGCTGCAGTGGCATGGTGTAGCTTCATATTGCTTTGCTTTAATCTATTACATCACCAGGGAGGACCCCAAATTTCTTATTCTTTTAAAAAAAAAAAAGTCAATTGAATGGAAAAACTCTACAACATATTATATGATGCCAGTGGTATTTATTTATTTTGTCTCCAAACCAAATAAAGACAGTACATAGAAAGAAAATTTTCAACAAATAGATCTGAAGAAAATGCATGTAAACATTCCTCAAAAGAACCCTAACAAACTGAATAAAACAATATATCCATTAGATCATCTGTCATAATCAGGTAAACTTTAAGCCAGGATGAAATTTTGGTTTAGCATACAGCCAATGCCATTTACCAAATTAAAAAAAAAAAAAGAAGACAAAACTGTAGGATAATATTAATAGTTACTATAAAAATATTCAAAAAGATGAGTATCAATTTATGACAAAAACCACAAGAATAAAGAACATATTTAAAAGTATAAGTGATAAATAACTAACCATAGTCAACATAAAAATTGATAGTGAAAAGCTGAATGCACTTTCAATAAAATCCGGGACAGAACAGGTTTGTCCACTCTCATTACTATTATTTCACAAAGTACTGGAAATCTTAGTGGAAATAATTAGACAAGAATAAGACATAAAATTAATTCAAATTGGAAAGGAAGCAAGACTGTCACTATTTGCAGATGATATGTTAATATACTTAGAGAAAAGAGAAGACTATAGAAAAATATTCTAGATATCATAAATTAATAAAGTGGCAGGACATACAATCAATACAGAAATATTAATGACACTTCTATATGAAAACTATGTAACATAAAAAGGGGAAATAAAGAGTATAATCACATCTACAGTGATTACAAAGAGAATGAAAATATTGGAATAAACTGAATAAAGTAGGTAAATAGCTTTATAGTGAAAACTATAAAAATCTGTTTGAAGAAATAAATGATGATGCAATGAAAGGGAATATGTCCTATACTAATGGATTTTGAGACTCCAAATTATTAAAATTACCATAACAACCAGAATTATTTGAAAGAACATGCAAACTATAAGTTGAAAAGTTTACCTATGGCTATATACATTGGAACAATGTCTATAATTACCTAATCATGGAACCAATCCAGTTCTTCAACAGATGAATAGATAATGTGTGGAATACTTGCTCAATGGAATACTACATATCTGTGAATAAAGATGAAATAGTGGCATTTGGAACAGAACAGATGGACCTTGGGGTTATTATGTGAAGTGAAATAAGTCAAAAAGTGAAAGACAAATATTGCATGGTGGACTATGATGAACCATATCACACACACAAAGTATAGGATGATTAAACCTTGAACTCACTGAGGGGATATGATGGCTTACCAGAGGGAACAGGAGGAAGAGAAAAGGAAAGGGAGGAAGACTGGGAATTGGCAAATTGGTTTGATAGAGGGTGAGTGCAACATGTGCACATATGCGATATTAAAAATTTAACCCCCAAAACTAAAATAAAAATAAATAAATAAATTCAGGGAACTTATCCTAATACACAAGTTCATTGATACGTTGCTATTTTTCCTGTCTGGTTTTGTACGTAATCTATTTTCTCTTGTTCTGACAGTCTTCTTTCCTTTTGATTAATATATTTTGTAGTGTTTGTATTCCACTTTTATTAACTTTGTTTCTTCTAGTTATTTCCCCCATTTAGTTACCAGGTAGATTCTATATAGGGTTTTATTTATATTTCCTTTACTAACTTGTAGCTCGTTATCTTACATACCTTCCACTAGCCTGCATTTTTCACTTTTACGGTCCTGATACATTGTTTTGGATATACTGTTGATTATAAGTGAGCTAACTTTTTGCTTCAGAAACAAAGTCTTGCAAGGTCAGTTTAGAGGAGATAAATTCCTTTAATTCTTTTCTGTACAGTTATTTATTGCTCTTTTAACTGTAAGTGTTAACCTAGCAGGCTTGTTTATTATTGACTGGAAGGATTTTCCTATTAGCATTTTGAATATTTCATTCCATTTCCCTATCACATATAAGTTTTATGATCAAAAACTGCAGAAAACTTTATAAGACTTGCTTTATGCTTTTGTTTTTGTTGTTCTTTAACGGCAGTTGGATTCTTTCTTTAATTATTGGCATTTGAATTATTATTTGTATTTAGAATGCTTTTGTTTAGGTTTATTTGGTTTGCAACTCTGAAATTTCTGTTTCTGAATGTGCCAGTTTAATGAATTTCTTGGCTACATTTTATCCAAGTAAAATGTTAGCTCCTTCTACCCTTTTCTCTCTCTCCTCCTCTAGAACCTCTGTAAAAAGTGTTGTTCCTCTTGATATTCTCTGATAAGTCTCTTTCATTTTCATTTCTTCAAATCATTTTTTTCCTGTTTGCTGACTTTTAAAAATACTTTTTGCTACTCCATACCTTCCTTCCCACTGATGTATTCTTCTCCCCATTGATTTACTAGGATTTAAAAAAAAACTACAAGTACTCTACTGTATTTTAATGTTATTTATTTCAGATTTTATATATATTTGCTTTTGTTTAAAAACATCTTTGTTTTTCCACAGTATAGGATTTCTCCCCTTAGGTGAAATTACCATAGTTTTCCTACCACCCAAGTTCTTTTAAAGTTCAACTATTGCATTATGTGATTTATGTTTGTTTGTTTGTTTTCATACTTTCTGTTCTGACTTTGTTGTATTTCTCATCTTGTTCATTCAGTTTTTTTTTGCCCTGATTTCATAGGCATGAGATAAAATTTTTAATTATTTGGTTTTGCTCGCATTGGAAGTGTGTTACAATGCCAAAGTGCCATCTGCTCAAATGATCCTCTCAAGACTGCTTGAAATCTCTTTTAAAAATTAATGAAAATGAAGCTTAAAGTGATCATCACATTTTAGATATGAGTCTAGATATTACTTAAAATCATTTATTGTAATTTTGGTCTGGCTATTTGGTTGGGTTAAACTGTAAGTGTTCCTTGAATAACGAGTATAAATCCATTTTTTAATAAAAATTATTTCCAACACCTTTAAAGCCTAGCCCCTCCTGCTTCATACATAAGCAAGTTGATATAAAGTGCTCTTCTCCCTGGTAGCCTCTTAGTTTGAGTAGAACATTCCTTACGTTCTTGGTGAGTGTGTTGTTGTGCCATACTTTATTACTTGTATAGAAGAACTGGGGGGTGTAGGCCAGAGGTACAAGGGTGAGAGGATTCTCCAGAGACACAGTGGGAAGCAGAACAGGTAGTTGAAATACACTGCTGTGGGGAGCAACAGAGGAGAGGAGAGGTCTGCTGCACCATCTGTAGATTAGCACTCTGGCTGGGGATTGAACTCAGGCTACAGTACTAACAGCACTGAATTTTAACTCATTGAGAACTAGGAAGGCCTACAGTATCACTCTGATGAATTGAACTTTAGGTTGGGGTTGATTCCGTCTCAAATAAATTACTACATTTCTTTGGGAATGTTTTCTTAAATCTCAATCAAAAATGAATTGTGCTGAAAGAATATGAGTTCTCTCATGATATTAACAGAAGGCTGGAAGATCAGGCTCAGAAACTGGGCAACTACCCACAACATTAGTTATCTGGAAAGAGAACCAAAAACATGTCTCAGGGACAGTCTGATTAGGATGTTATTTCTGGCACTAATGCTGATGTGTGCTTATCACTGTCTCCAAGCTGAACTTTTATAGAACTTATTGCCAATACACTATTAAAAAAATTCTGAATTAACCCATGGCATTTGTATACTTTTCAAGATTAAAACTGGAGGCATTATCACTTAATTATAAAAACCTGAATACCCACTCTTTGGTCAACCAGGAGACAAGAAAAAGGTTTGATGTCATAAGACTTTATTTTTTTAACATATTCATCTTCCCACCCTCCCTCCTCAAATTATCAAGTTCTACCTTTTCCCTTTATTTTTTTTTCTGTACAGAGATAACTAATTTTCTTATCCTCAACTAATATTTATCACAGTGTTATTAATTCTACATCTCTATCACTAATATACCCCTCTAGATGCAGTATTTCAAATTTGTTTCTCTTCTGGATTTTTTAATCCACCTTTCTTTTAAAATGTTCAGCATAAAGGGGGCTTGCTGGTGGTGCAAGGGGGCAAGTCTTAATATTTATCAAGTTATTCACAACCACTGCAGCACAAGTTCAATCTCCAGCCATAGAGCTAGCTCACATGGTATGCTGATCTCTCCTGTCTCAAATGTTAATCCCCTCAGTGGTGTAGTTCTGTCAGTCCACCTCTTCTATTCCCCACTCCATCTCTGATGAATCCTTTCACTCCCAACATCTCTGGGCTGTACCCAGTTCTTTTATATATACATAAATAAAATATTTTAAAAGGGTTCAAGTAACTATAACTTAGAAAACCTAACCTGCTTCTCCCAAATGCAGTTCTTCCTTATGACTTGCAACTCTTTGTAAGCTAACTGATTTACTAACAGCACCATTGTCTCCATAGTTTATAGTTTATATCCTTTTATTCTTAGCCTGTGCACAAAGTTCTGTAAATTTCTCCACACACACAAAAAAATGTGTAATATTACTATTCACAAATTGTTGTTGTGCAGCAGATTGCATAAACCAAACTAGTTCTTGCTGGAACAGACTCACATTGATTATGATTGAAGACTTTTATTGAATTCAAACTTTTTTCATTAATTTTTGTTTCCTTTAAGCAAATGAATTGAGGAGAAATATTTGGAAGGTAAGTTTTTCTATTATAATTTCAGTTATTGTTCCTAGAATTACAACCCAAGAACTCTAAACCTCACTGAATTCACATGTTGGATATAAACATATTTTGACATTTTTTTAAACAATTTTATTTATGCATACAGAACTGGGGTACAGGCCAGAGGTGCAGAATGTTGAGAGGATTCACCAGAGGCAGAGTGGGGAAAAGAACAGGCAGATTAATGCAGTACACTGTTGAGAGGATCAGCAGATAGGTCAGGAGAGGTCTTCCGTGCTATGTGGGTCACCTCCCTGACCTGGGATCAAGCATACAATGAAGTGACTATAGTGAGTTTCATGATTCTTTGGTTTAACCCATTGCCCGCTAGGGAGGGCAATATTTTTGACAATCATATATATTTTTTTTACTCAGATAATTAACTTGTACTTATGCTTTGCTACTTCCTATCAATACATATCACCTTTTTCTGATATTTTTGACAATTATTACAAATTGTATCTCTTTTTTTGTTTTATTCCTTAACTAATATGACACGCTCTTAGCATCTTATTTTTTTATATTAAAATCATATTTACTTATTCATGCATATAGAACTGAGGTACAGGCCAGATGTGCAGGGTAGCAAGAGGATTCACCAGAGACAGAGTGGGGAGCAGAACAGTCAGTTCAATGAAGTACACTGCTGAGGGGCAGCAGGTGAGACAGGAGAGGTCTGCTGTGACATGTGGATCAAGTCCAGGTCTGGGGTTCAAACTCACACTAAAGAGGCTGCTGCTAGTTTTCATTGCTGTGTCACAACCCTTTGTGCCACCAGGAAGGGCCCACATCTTATTTTTCATGAACTCTCAAATATATTCAGAGTAAAAAAAATATGTTAAAAAATAACATATCCAGAATGTACACATAACCAAGATATAAAAAGTAAAGCGAAGGGTAACACAGTAAAGTTATTAAAAAAAAAAAAAACCTGTGTAAACACATCATAAAGTACATAAAATATAAGTGAAAGATTAATAAATGTATAAAAAGAAGATCGACATATTTGTTTATTCAAGAAATGCAAACATAAAATAACAAGATACTATCCACACCTCAAGAAAAGGTAACCAAAAGGAACAAAAACTAATTATCACAAATGCTATTAAATAGGAACTGTAAATATTGCTAAACATTGTTATATTAATAAGTTTACTACAGTATAATAATAAAGGACTACAACGTACAAAGTATAAGTTTTGCACAATAGAAATCTATTGCATCACAATTATGACAACTAAGATTTTTTTTTTAAGATTTATTTATTTATTCATATAGAACTGGGGTACAGGCCAGAGATGTGGAAGGTAAGAGGATTCACCAGGGACAGAGTGGGGAGCAGAACTGCCAGATCGACGAAGTACACTGCTGAGGGGAGCAAGCGGCCAGGCCAGGAGAGGTCTGCCTTGCCATGTGGATCTCCTCCGGGGCAGGCTGGGATCGAACTCATGTGAAAGTGGCTTAAGCTTCTTAGTGCAGCTCTTTAACCTGCTGCGTACCAGAGAGGGCCCATGACAGCTAGGATTTTGAAGCCATGTTTTTGGTAGGGTTGTTTTCTTGTGGTAGTTATGAAAAAAGGGTCTTTTCCAGGTTATATGGGTTTATAGATAGATGATCATGTACCTATTCAAATGCAATTCTCTCTCTCTCTCTCTCTCTCTCTCTCTTTTATTTTTTGTCTGTGTGTTTGTTATTAAATTTTCTCTTTTCATAGGGCACTGGTCATACTGGATTAAGACCTGTCCTTTATTTATCTTAATTTCATCAAATTATCAATTTATTTATCCTAATTTAAACAACTCCATTTCTAAAGAAATGTACATATTAAGTCATGTAGGTTAGAATTCAACATGAGTTTTTAATTTGAGAACAATTCAACCCATGACAGTTCTGTAAAGTTGCAATCACTAATAGAACTGTTTGCAGATAATGCCCCACACTATTATCCAAAAATGTCAAACTTAGTTACTTGATATAATAAATACTTTTGCAAAAAATGGCTTGGACAAATATGTGTGTGGCTTATAGTGGCCTTATTAATAATAGTTGAAAACCTGAAATATTCTCAAGTATCCATCAACAGGAAAAATAATTGACAAATTGGATTTTTTAGCCAATGGGATATTACTCAGCATAAATAAAATAAATGCGATTGTATTGCTTCTCAGTCTTTTGGCTAAGATCAAGTGTAGTATCTGTTCTTAGCAGTTTAATAAATGCAATTGCATAGATTATTACAAAATTAGTATGCATTTACATAGAAGCCAGGAACAAGTGTCCTATCAATTCAATTTACATGAATTTTAAGATCAAACAATGTTAAACTACCATATCATAAATAAATGGTTTCTTAGAGAGTAAGCTAGAACCTTCTGTGTGTAGGAGTGATAGATTAGAAAGGTCAAAATGGAATATTTTAATATGATGAAACTTTTTATTTTATTTTGAATGGTGAACATTCTGTTAGACAATTATCTGAACTCAGTAAATTGAAAACCTAAGATCTGATAATTTTGTCAATTTGATCTAAATAATGTAAAATCACATATATGCATTTTATATGTATATTTGCAAAGGCATACAACTCTTTAAACCAAGACCTGACTCTTCCAACTCTAAGAAACCACTCATATGTATTTTTTGGAGATTCTTGCTATATAATTTTACTTCTTTGTTTTCCTTATTTAGATTAATTTTATGTTATTCTCTTGTCAAATTGCTCTGCCTCAAACTTCCAGTACCATATTGAAAAGCAATGGTGAGGGCCTCCCTGGTGGCACAAGGGTTAAAGACACTGTGCTATCAAGCTATGACCAGCCACTACAGCACAAGTTCAATCCCTGGCCAGGGGGCTGACCCACATGGCGAAGCAGACCTTCTTGTCTGGGCTGCTGCTCCTTGCAGCAGTATATTTAGTGTATCTTCTTGTTCTGCTCCCCACTCTGTCTCTGTTGATTCCTTTCACATCCTTCACCTCTGGCCTGTACCCCAATTCTTGTATGAATAAATATTGTATTAAAAAAAAAAAAGAAAAGAAAGAAAAACAATAGTGAGAGTGGCCATCCTTGTCCATAAAATATTAATATCAGGGCTTCCCTGGTGGTGCAAGGGGTTAAAGCACAGAACTGGGAAACTAGGTGCAGTCCCTTCAATTCACGTTTGTTCCCTAGCAGAGGAAGTGACCCACATGGCAAAGACTGACCTTTCCTTTCTTTCCCTCTGTTCCTCTCAGCAGTGTACTTCTTAAATCTGCCTGTTCTGCTCCTCACTCTATCTCTGGTGAATCCTTTAATTGCCCCACACATCACAGTACCTGTACCCTAGTTCTGTATGCATAAATAAGCAAATAAATAACTTAAGAAAAGTTAATTTCAAAGAAAACATGTGTATTAAAGATTAGAAACTTGATTCTATTAGAATCATCTGTGTCCATGTACAAATTGAATATCATTGTGAATTCTAGAGATTATATATCTCAGTGGGAAAACTGTCATTGCTATTTTTAAGTAGGAAAAACCTAATGCAGACTTGTCCATATGGAAAATAGTATGGTAGTTTCTCAAAACACTACATGCAAACAAATTACATGTAGTGCAGCAATTCCACTTCTAGATATCTAACTGAATATTGGAAAAAACATTAATTTAATTATTTCAACATTCATTCAATTCAAAGGGATATTTGCACTCCTAGTTCATTATTTCACTGTTTAGTCAAGTATGGAAATAATCTAAGTGTCCAAAGACAGGTGAGTTGAATAGGAAGATATGGGGAGACTTTTTTTTTAAACATTTATTTATTTATGCATACAGAGCTGGGGTACAGGCCAGAGGTGCAGGGGCGGTGAGAGGATTCACCAGAGACAGAGTGGGGAGCAGAACAGGCAGACCGACGAAGTACACTGCTGAGGGGAGCAGTGGGAGGGTCAGTAGAGGTTTGTTGTGCCATGTGGGTCACCTCTGGTGCTGGAATCAAGCTTGTGTTGAAGTGATTTTAGGTTCTTAGTGCTGTTGTTTAACCCGCTGCGCCACCAGGGAGTGCCTGGGAAGATTCTTAATAGATAAGTTACGCTTTAAATTCTTTCTGTGTTTTCTCAATGCATACACAATGTTATAAGTACGTGTACATATGTAATGAAGTATTATTCTTAGATCCATGTTAGTGTTTTACAGCATTGGATTTCCCCACTCATGTGTGGTAACCACTGTTCTCCCATCACCAAAACACATTTAGTCCTCCACCACATGTCACTCTATTCTTGTGCCCCTCCATCTTCATCTTTATACCCTTTCCTTGTTCTCTACTCCATGTGGATGCTTTAGAGCTATGGTAAGCTATAGAACTTTATAATTGTATGATTTTGTTTGTTTGTTTCTCTATATGCCACAAATAACTGAAACCTCCTTCTAGCTTATTTCACTTCTCACATCCATGTTGCCACAAATGGTATTCATTTATATTTTTGATCATTAAGTAATATTCCATTGTACAAATATACCATATCTCTTGATCTATGCATCTGTTCGGGAACATTGTAGTTTTTCTATAGTAAACCATGCTCCTCCAATAAGCATATGAGTGCCAGTATCCTTTCTAATTAATTATATAGGGCCTGTACTAATTTTGCTAGGTTTATTCCTGGATTTGAAAAATATTGGTGAACTTGTATAAGTTCATAATTTCTTCTTCCATCTCATTGCTTAAATGGAAAAATTTCTTCTTCCATCTCATTGCTTGAATGGAAAAAGATGACGTGTGTGTGTGTGTGTGTGTGTGTGTGTTATATCTTTACTCTGGCACTTTGCTGAACTGGTTTACTGTTTTTATTACTTTTTTTTCTTTGGAGTCTGAGCATATCCATATGTAATATTATGTCATCTGCAAATAATAGTTATTTTCCAAATTGAGTTCATTTTTCAGCTTTCACTTGTCTGATTGCTTTAGTTATTCTTCCAATACTATGTTGAATACAAGTGGTGAGAGTATATTTCTTTGCTTGAACTAGATTTTAGTGGAAAGTTTTTTTTAAATTTTCAACATTGAGAATAATACTTGCTATAGGTTTGTTATACATGAACTGTGTTATGTTAAGATGTATTTGATGTTTCTAGTTTTCAACATAAAGTGAAGTGATGCTGAATCTTATAAAATACTTTCATATCATCAACGGATATGATCATATGGATTTTACTTTCCTTTGTGTTGATGTGGTGTTACAATGATTGATTTTCAGATGATCCTTGTGTTCCTTGCATAAATATTATTTTGTCTTGATGAATGATGATTTTAATTCAATGGTGGATTGGGTTTATTGAAGATTTTTGTATCTGTGTGGAAAACTATGTCCTCATTATTATATGTATCACATTTTTTTATTACTGTTTCTTCATTAAACCTGTGATCTTTCAATATTGTGATATCCAGTCTCCATGTATTGAAGGATTTCTTATTTTTTTAAGATTTATTTATTTATGCATACAGACCTGGGGCACAGGCCAGGGATGAGAGGTATGAGAGGATTCACCAGAGACAGAGTGGGGAGCAGAACAGGCAGATTAGCTGAAATACACTGCTGAGAAGAGCAGCAGGTGAGTCAGGAGAGGTCTGCCACATCATGTGGGTCAAATCCCTAGCCCTGGCTAGGGATGGAACTCATGCTGCTAGGATAGCTCCGTAGTGCTGTGCTTTAGCCTGTTGCACCACCATTGATGACTGTCTGTGTTTTCTTTTAAGGTGACTTCTACATTGATATATGTGTGATCAGAACATATACTTGGTATTGTTCAGTATTCATGAATTCATTAATACTTGTGACCAATCCTGAGAATGACCTGGGTGCACATGAGAAAACATGTATATTCAGTTTTTTGTTTGTTGGTTTGATTGTTTGTTTTTGTTTTGTTTTGTAGTGCCCTATATATGGTCATTAAACCATATATTCTAGAATTTTCTTAATGGCAATTTTGTACATGCCTATTTTTTTTTTCTCCCGTATCTGTCCACCATTGAAAAGGGGTTGTTAAAGTAT
Source organism: Condylura cristata (assembly GCF_000260355.1). Lineage (NCBI taxonomy): Eukaryota > Metazoa > Chordata > Mammalia > Eulipotyphla > Talpidae > Condylura > Condylura cristata. Next base: position 3,997,881 of record NW_004567104.1, read on the forward strand.
TTAACCACAGATGTATTTTGTCTTTGCCTGTTTTCAGAGTTGATAGTAATTGTCTGATATATTTTAGTTTCCCTTCATTTTGTGACTCAATTTTGAGGACTGTTATATCATACTGTGTTATTGCTCCATTTTTCACTTTGTAGTTCCCACTTTTGAAGCTGAAAGTCTATTTTATCTGATATAAGTATGTCGGTTCCATACCTTTGGTGCCAGTTGCCTGTAGAATTGTTTTTCATGTCTGAATTTTCAGTCTATTTTTATCCTTGAAACTTAGGTGCATTTCCTGGAAGCAGTGGAAAGTTGTATTCTGATTCTTTATTCAACAAGAAAATCTCTGTCTTTTTATTAGTGAGTTTAATCCATTGACATTTGGAGAAATCACTGGTATATGAAATTCTACTACTGAAGTTTTATTAGCCTTATAGTTTTATTTATTTTCTGAACAACTCTTTGTTTTTATTCTTTCCTTGACTTAAATAATAAGCTCTTTAAAATATTTATATGATGGATATTTCAGTGGTGACACATTTTTTAATTTTATTTTTAAAATAGGTTTATTTTTGTTTTTTACCTCATTCTTCATTTTGTACATTTTTTTCAACTCAGTTGTAATCCTCATGGACTTCCCACCACCAATTCACCCATGTGCCATCACCATAGTCCTGTGTGTTCTTTCCATCCCAGTTTTGCATCTATTCTCCTCTCCATCCCATAGAATGTCTCTGTTTTATTGTTGTTCTTGTTTTACAATTTTACTTTATTACAATTGTTTTTTTTTCCCTGATCACTTATTACTTACATTTCTGTTTTAAGTGAAACCATCCAGTTATTTTCCCCACCCCTTTGCGTATTTCACTAAGCATGATCCCTCCCAGCTCCATCCATGATTACTCATTTCTTAAGATTCTCTTTGTCTGAAAAGATATAAAGATGTTTACATTTCCTCCTATCAGAAGCAGTGAATTTTCGAAACAAGTATTCTTGGCTGCCAGTTTTTATGCCTGTTTCTAAAGAATATGTCTCTCCATTCTCTTCTTGCCCATAGTGTTTCTTCAGTTGAAGTCTGATGTTAGTCTATTTGGATTAATTTTCTATAAGCATCTTTTTTTTGCCCCCCTTATCAGCTTTAGTATTTTCTTTTTGCTTTGAATTGTTGGTTGTTTTGCTACTATATGTCTTCTAATAGTTATCAGTTTATTAACGTACCTTGGAGTTCTTTTAGCTTCCTGTAGTAGTATTAATTTATTTATTTAAATCTGGGATG
>NW_004567104.1:4000089-4013405 GCF_000260355.1 Condylura cristata
TTTTTTAGTATCTGTGAATTTCTTTCTTGGACTTCTTAGTAATGTTCCAATTCTGTTTTTTTCCCCCAATTCTTTGATTTTCTAAATTGTGATAAAGCTGAATTTGTATGTGATTGAAAATATAAGCTTTTCCATATCTTTGTGGTTTGATTGTAAAGACTAGTTTGTTTGCTTTCCCTCCTCTGTGGTATATTATTCCGATGAACACTTACTTGGCCATAGAGGTTATTTTTCCAATAGCTTGCTTTGGTTTTCTGCTGTGGTTGGGATTTTGTTATATGTGTGTGTGTGTGTTTTTTTTTTTTTTTCCTCTAATTGTTGGCATCTGTCAGATGGTGAACACAGAAACTGAGCCTCATCAGATCTGGTTTGGTTTTGGGAGCTCACCCCAAAAGCACTCATATTTACTTATAAAAAAGATAAAAAACACCCATTTTGTCAGTATGGATGACAATGTCATGAACTATGTGAAAATAAGTAAGTCAGGAGGAAGTCAATTAAAGGATGGTTTAAACTCAACTGAAGAATATAAAGAAACACATGGATGTAGTAGAATATAGAGAAAAAAGAAAGGAGTAGTCAAAACTAATCTTAAACTTTAAATATGAATTTAGAATTGAGGCCACTGCAGTGAGTATGTGGAGATTGGGAAACAAAGGCCTGAGGGATCTCAATAAACTATTTTAGAATATGATTAGTTATGGCAAGGTGGCATACATCTAAAGAATTGTGAACTTACATCACTGGGTATGACTTAAGTCATATCCAATGCTGAATTACTCCAACAAAATAAACAAATAATAATATAAATCAGGATCCCAAAAGTTGGATCCCAGTTGTTGATAAAATAACTTTACTAAATAGCTGAAATTAAGACTAATGCTGACAAACAGGTTAAATTAAGACTCTGGTTAAGTCAAGTGGAGTTGTCTTGATAAAATAATACATACACTTGCTCATTCATAAACATGAACCTAATTTTGCTGTTGGATTTTTCAAAGGTAAAATCCCAGAGACCACCCCCCCTCTATTATTAAATATTTTAATTTCTAAATGTTTGGAATTAGTAAAATGTTGCTTAAAACAAACAAACAAAACATTCTGTATGAGAAATCTACCTTAACATTATCTACTTAATGTATTTTGCCATCAGGGTTCTTTCAACTGTGCTTATTTTTGTTTGGAGTGCATAAATGACAGAACAAATCACCTGCGTCCATTTATTTCAGGCATTTGTCTTAATGGTGAAATTCTATGTGAGCTCCTTTGCTGCTTCCTACCACATATTATATTAAGGTGGTATATGTGTTTCTCTTTAGTACAATATACTTTTTTTCAAAATAATAGATGTATTTGCTTTAAAAGAGTATCTAAAATTACTTAATGCTAAAGACATGGCCAAAAAGGAAGATAAGACACTGTCTGTGTATTCTCACACAGATGCTCAATTACAAAACCACTCAGGTTCAGGGTCTAACAACAGCAAAGTTTATTTAACAAACAGGAGACTAGGGAAAAGGAAAATATTTTTGAGGCTAATGGTGGCTGTCTATCTGATCCCTGTTAATGCACAACATTCCTAAACAAAGATCACTCATGTAAGATGAGATGCTGCTGAAAGTGCCAACATCACACTCAGAAGGTAGAGCCTGACATCAGTCCAGACAGCAATGGACTCAATAGCACCAGGATTCAGTGCTAGAGAACCAGAGGCTGTGGGTAGCTCTTTGTGAGCTTTTGGCTTATACCATCAGTTAAATCTCTTTGAGACACTGAACCAAGGTTGATGGTGTTCTTTGCTGAAGATATCCCATACAGGCCAGAGAGGTGCAGTTGATAGTTGTCAGTGAAGTTCTAGTGAACCTTGAAGTCTAGTAGTCTACTGAAATCTTATGAATACCAGTTCTAGAGTGGAGGGCACAACAGATTGATTTACTGAAGTACACATCTGAGGGAGCAAGACAGGTCTGCCTCAGCATGTGGGTTAGCTCCTTAGCCAAGGATTGAATGCATGTTGCAATAACAGGCATAACCTGACAGTGCTGTCTTTAACCCCTGTGCCACAGGGAGGTTGGCTCTAAAAATTTCTAAAGCAAGTTGTTATAGTCAGATTTCATAATCAAATGTTGAGGTTTAAAATGTAGTTATTAAAAACATTAAATTGGCCTTCCCTGGTGGCACAGCGGGTTAAAGCACAGCACTGAGAAGCTAAAGCCACTTCTGCATGAGTTTGATTCCCATCTGCCCCTGAGATGACCACATGGCATGGCAGACCTCTCCTGACCCGCCCGCTGTTCCCCTAAGCAGTGTACTTTGTTGATCTGCCTGTTCTGCTCCCCACTCTGTCTCTGGTGAAGCCTCTCGCCGCCCCTAAGCTTCTGGCCTTTACACCAGTTCTGTATGCACAAATAAATAAATATAAAAAAAAAAAGAAACATTAAATCAAGTCAAATACATATTTTGTAAGAAACTTAATTTCTTTAAAGTCATGTAAAATTGCTAAAATAAAAAAATACTCTAATTAAAGAATATAATTGATTTGGTAGTATGCAATTAATTTAGAAAATTGGGAAGCTGAATCAGAAGATGAACTCAGTCATAAAAGATAAAAGGAAAGGGAGAGAGGCATTACATCGTGTAACTGAAGTGTATGAAATTGGTATTATATGCTGACAAATATATATAAAGCTGTAAGTAGTGTAATGCAAAAAAAAAATTTACTGTGTCCACTCCAAAATGGTAAATAACTGTACCACTGTCAATGAGAAGACATGCACAGGACATTCAGGAGATGAATCGAAAAAAAAAAAATTCTCATTTATTTATTTATTTACTTATTTATTTATTTAATTGGTGCAGGCTTTCACATATCTGAAAATAGAAAAAATAAAAATACTGATAAAATGTTTTAAGAAAGCTGCTATTATGTTAGGAGAGGCTGAAATATTTGCAAACCACTCCATGGTTAAATGTGCATCATTTTATCAGCAAAGATGAACGTGAACATCTCCAACCCATAAGTCTGCCCTGACTTCCATTATATAAATATTTTAAAGGGCTTAATATTTAAGTACATTGCTTAAAGGAGTAGTGGGCCAGCAGGAGAGGTCTGCTGAGCCCTGTGGGTCACCTCTCTGCCTGGAGATAGAAATTGTACTGAAGTAGCTGTGGCTATCTGCAGTACTGAATCCCAACCTGTTGTGCCACCAGGAAGGGTCCGCATTTAGATATTTTAGATCACATCCAACGTGTAATTTATCACTTTAGTGTACATGATCAAACTCATTACTAAAGGGATATATGAATTTTAAAATTATTAAAAAGAAGATACAGAAAATTTTTATTGAAAAAAAAAAATTACTTGGCCCTCCCTAATGGTTCAGTATGTTAAAGCACAATACTTAGAAGCTAAAGCCTCTTCAGCAAGAGTTCGGTCCCCACCCACGAAGGTGATCCACATAGCTCGGCAGAACTCTCCTGACCTGCCTGTTCTGCTCCCCACTCTTTCTCTGAATTCCCTTACCACCCCTGCATCTCTGGCCTGTACCTCAGTTCTGTATGCATAAGTCAATATTTAAAATATTTATTTATTTGTCTATACAGAACTAGGGTAGAGACCAGAGGTTCAGGGGCGGTAAGGGGATTCACCAGAGACAGAGTGTGGAGCAGAACCGGCAGATGGACAAAGTATCCAAATAAGGGGAGAAGCAGTTGAGACAGGAAAGGTCTCCTGCTCCATATAGGTCACTTTCCTGGCTGGGAATAGAACTTTTGCTAAAGAAATACAGGTAGCTTCCTTCGTAGTGCTGCACTTTAACCCATTGTGCCACCAAGGAGGGCCTTATTAATGCTACTTTCCATACAAATTTCAGATCAAATATCCAGAGAAAACTCTAGCTATGTTGTTGATGGGGCTGGCTTAGCGTCTATGCCACCAGGGTGATCTTACATCCAAAATTAAACTTTGATTTCTTCAGTGTTGGATGAATATATAGTGTCATATTTTGGAATAAATATATGTGTTTGTTTATATGCTTCTTCCTTCATTTTGAATGTTGAATAACTTTTGTTGGCTTCTATTATGTTATTATTATTCTTATAGTACTCAATTTTTTTTCTGATTTCTACTTTGTTATTGAGAAGTCTCAGAAGTCAATATATTTATATATATATGTGTATATATACACAAACACACACAATTTTGTATTCAGTTTATTTATTTGTTTGTCTCACAATGTTTCTTTTCTCAGGTGTTGTTACTATAGTGTTTTCACCACCAATTCATCTGTGCACCATCACTATAGTCCCTTATGCTCTTCCTGCACTTGTTTGAACTCTTTCCCTTCCCTGACCTACAGAATGTTTCTGATTTATAGCTGTATTTTTGTTTTGTTGTTGTTACTATTTTTTCCTTTATCTCCTATATTCCTACTCTAAGCAAAACCATCTTTTTTTTTTCCTTCTGACCTATTTCACTGAGCATAATCCCTTCAAGCTCCATCCATGTTGCTGCAAATGACATTAGTTTGTGCTTGTTTTTGATTGCCAAGTAATATTCCATTGTATATGCATACCATACCTTCCTGATCCAGTCATCTATTTTAAAGCATTTGGGTTGATTCCAATTCTTATTTATTGTAAATGATGCTACAATAAACATTGAGACACAGATATTCTTTCAAATTAATCATCATATATTAAAGAAACTGTGATTACTGATGTCATCTTCAAATTTGTTTTGTATTTGATGTACATTTACAAACAAACCCCTTGCTTAGTCCAACTTTAGTACTCACTAAACTGCACAGCCACAGAGGGCTCTCTTAGTTAACATGTAACTATTAATCTACTTTTATATGTGTATCTTTGTTTAATCCATTATTGTGTAATTATCAATTGTGATGCAGAAATCATTTTAATGCATGCAATCTTGTGAAAATAAAGAAAAAATGAAACCTTTTTTTAGCTGCAGGGAAGATAGTTTCAGATATCTTTTACCTTTATAAAAATTATCTACAGTATACTATAAGGTTATATATTTACAAGCATTCCCATCCTCCAAGAAAGCTTCTATGAACAGTCACCTTAATATTTGGGTTCTAATATCTGGCTCCAGTCTTCCAAAAGAGTTCAATTCTCAATGCATAATGTATTGTCTGTTAGGTGATTATATCAGCAGTAAAATGGACTTCACTGTTAATATCACAATTTTTTTTTGAATTAAATTTTCTTACACTCAATTTGTTCCCTTCTATATTTACACTTCATATGGCAATATGTTAATGAATAAGATTCTGATCAATTGATTTCTGGATTTCATCATTTTTACTCTCCTTTAGTGAAACAAGTTTTATGTGGCAGAAAATATATCCCCCATGTGAAAAGTTACTGAGGCATATTCTACATCTGTTTATCAATGGCTCTTCTGGTTGAAAATAAAAGCACAGACTTTTTGAAAATTAAATACAGGCTTATGCAATAAAATTTAATAGCGGGACACTTATGGAGTAGTAATGGATCATTATTGACTAAGGTAAGGGAATAATGCTGTATTCTATTAAATGGTTTTGCAACACATGCAACATTTTGCAAGAACCAAATGTCAATGGGAATCCAGATGCCAAGGTCTCCTTTTAGTTTACAAACTACTCTGAAAACCACTAATATTTCATACTTTATAACAGAGAATTAAAAAAAAAAACAAGTTCACCCCATTTTTCATTAAACATATGTCAATTAGGGATAGAGAGGGCAGTATACACAGTTAAGAAACTTGCATAACATTTTGATTGCTTTCAGCTCTTTCTATAGGCATGTGCATAATCATAAACTAAAGCAGTTTCCATCTATGCTCCTTATTTCTTTGCAACACTATTTTTTTTTTTTCAAAATGTTAAGCAGATACCTTAAATTCTCTGACAGAGTTAGCATGTCTGGCTCTGGGAGGCACTTGGTATGCTCAAGAAGTATTTCTTCAGAGCAACAGTATTTTAAAATCTAATTTATAACCAGTATAGCAAGAATTCTGTTTAGCTAGAAAGTAAGTAAATCGTGGAACTGGAATTGGTTATAGGAGTGTCCTTTTGAACCAGACACTGCCTTTTATTTTCTGGACAATAGCTCTAGGGCATTTGCCAGGAGAGGTTAGAAGGGGCACAGTGAGAAGCAGAGAGTACTCAAGACTTATGGAAACAATTATTCACTATCTATTTATTGCTCAGCTCATGTGCTGCTATTTTAATCACCAGTATTGGTTTAAGGTGGTATAATGATTGCACAGCAGAATTGACTGAATTAATTCATCTTCAAAAATGACTTAAAATGTGTCCACTAAAAATTCGCTAGTGTTACTATTGCCACATGACAAGTGTCACAGATTTCCTCAATGGGAGTGTAGTCTTCATTTTCAGGAGATTATTATTTTATTTTTGGCTTTGTTTACATTTTATAACACAAAGACTTAGTCAAATTATATAAATAGCGTTTATTATATCCTACACAAATCAACACAATCTATCATGTACTATGACACATGAAACATGATCTCAATCTTTAGGAGTACCATACCAAGTTACCAGGTAACATATTCTTATATATTTAATCAATAATGTATGATCTCACTAAACTAATGAACATTAACTGGATCCTCGATATGCTATGTGCATTTTAAATACTGAGGACACTACAATACAATATTAAAAGGACAGTGTTGCTTTTAAGTTGTTCCTACTTTATAATAAATTGACTAATTACAATGAAATGTAATCATTATTATAAGAGCAATTTGGAAACACAAAAAAACATAATATGATTGGACAATAGGACAAGTTGAATATAACTAGTGCTAAGTTTGGTAATAGCATATAGATGAGAAATTTAAGGACCTAACAAATATTTCTATACCCTAACCAACATATCACCATAAGTGATACTAAGGTGATTACAGGTCCAATTGAAATAGAAATCTTTTTGAAGGATGTGTATTAAAAATAGACACAGATAATCATATTATTTAAGTTAAAAGGAAAGGACAGGACTATTTGCCACCTCCATTGAGTTGTTTTGTGTTCAGGTTTTTGCATCAATAATCTGTTTGAGTAGTGAGCTATGCACATTCTTTACTTTTTGCTATTAATCATGACATCTTTATGAAAATGGTTATTTGAATCTATTTAAATTATTTATTGTTTACAAAGTTTTCCTGGTATTATATTGGTCTTCCTTCTTCTATTTAAGCATTCTTCACTCAGCTGCTCATTTTCTTCCTTTTTTTTTTTTATTTCTACTTTGAAAATGTTTCTTCTCTAGGCCAACTTAATGCCCTTGTTTTTCTCTTTAATTGCATAGGCTTTACTATAAATTTTAATTAGAACATCCTTTAAAAAAGTTAAATAGGGACCTCCCTGGTGGCACAAGGGGTTAAGTTGCAGTACTGCTGCAGCACCAGTTAATTCCTGGCCAGAAAGTTGACCCACATGGAAGAGTAGACCTCCCCTGTCCCACCTACTGCTCCCTCAGCACCTTACTTCAGTAGATCCGCCTGTTGTGCTCCCACTCTGTCTCTGGTGAATCTTCTCTCCATCTCACACCCATGACCTGCACCCCAGCTCTTGTATTTAAAAATAAATAAACCTGTACAAAATGAAATTAAATTTAAACAAAGCTAGTACATTCCTCAGTGTTCTCTCTCTCTCTCTCTCTCTCTTTTTACAACCAAACATCCTAATTTCTTCAACTATGTACTCATGATATGGCTTCTATGACTTCACTTATTTTAGAAAAATAAGTAAGAGTACTAGTAGTATTTTTCTCTAGTAGCAGGAATCAAATGAGATTCTTAGTAAGACATGTTATATTTTATTTTAGTTCTTTGTTTATTAGGAAGAAAATAACTTAGATACAACATTTTCCCTATTATTTTTTTTCTCTTTTGAGGAAAAAATTAAAGTGTTTATTGGCCTTTGTAACATGTTTTTAATTATTATTATAATTTTTAGTTACATGAGAAGGAGAATGACACATCATAATATCTCTGAAGTTTAGGAGCTTTAAAAATATTAATCTGACTGACTTTGCTGTTAAAGACAATTATGTATAAAGAAGATCCCTAATTGAAGCAGTCATCTTGATCTTTGTTCCTGACTGGATTCAGTGGAGTATCATATAGTAGAGGAAACAAAAAAAAAAAAAAAGAAAGAAAGAAAGAAAGAAAAGCAGTAGGAGGAGGCAGAAGGCCTTGTAATGAAGAGCACAGAAATTGCTTTTTCTCATGAAAAAAGAAGAATAAGAACTCATAAAGCCCCACTTCATAAGGAAATAGAACCAAAAAAAAAAAAAAAAAGGACCATTGGCAAATGATGGGCACAGTGCTATTATCTTTTGCCTTCCTTTATTCTGTTCATGACATGCATGTAACCTCATAAATTACTTTCTAAAGCTGCAAGTGTTTTCTTTGAAAAGAAATTTATCATCTGTGATTCTGATTCCCTCCACTGAAATGAATGGAGTCAATTGCATAGCCTGTAATAATATGAATAAAAATTTCCTTTTTGAGAACATAACCTTTCCCAAATAGCATAATCATTGATAAACTATCTTTCCACATAACAAATGTGAGAATCTCAGCTTCCCTTCTATTCCACTAGTCTTCAAAATTTCTATATGTTTCATAAAAAAGTAAATGTAATACCTGAACATTTATCTTCTTACCCCTGAGCAAGCCAAGATATCTCAATCATACACAATTTGTGATGTTATCTAGTAATTAAAATTTCTTTATTATGTAACTCTTTTAAGACCTTTAACATGAATAGTTATAATTATAGTTATATTTAGCATAAGTACTGTGAATATATATGTATATATGTTTATATACTAATATAAGCGAACACATTAAATCTTCACAATTGAACTTATGTGTACTAGTATCATTTGATTTACAGATGAAAGGCAACAATGAAACAATTTGACCATTTTCACATAGTAAGTTAATGGTTACAATTTGAATCCAGAGACAATATACATGACACTTCTTATTTCTCCATAGCCACCTATAGTCCATAAATAAATATACTGAAAACCTGCCTCCTATTTATCTACTATGTGTCAATAGTTAAATTAAGTTAACCTTAATGTATTTATATCTACTATTGAACTTAGTAAAGCTTCACCAAATCTATAGAGTTGGGTAATAGGCAGATACAAAAATGATGAAGGGAAATTGTTTTATTAAGATATCAAATTTGACCTTGAAGACTAAGAGTTAGCTATATCCTTTTCCTTGTCATATATAATACTCCTTTGCTTTGTCTTACTTTGTTGACATGATTTAGGAGTAGCTTTTACTATCAACATTTTCTATGTATAGTTGAGGGGCTTAAGAGAGAAAAAGCACTATTTATAATTGTCCTCACAAATTGTGTTCAATCTGAATTCATTTAACTTAGAAGTAGGTGGAATGCATTATAGGAGGGCAGGAGGAAGAGTCATATCATTCAAATCTTCAATATCTAGATAAAGGGGCAGGTAATAAAGAAAATGAAATTGCATGTTTATTTTCACTTCTCTCAGTTAGAAGATGTCATCTAGATCCTCTATAAGAGCATAAACAATGATAACAAAATTCCATTGTGTTATATACAAAAACTTGATGTTTTATTTCAATGAATTATTTTAAATTTTCATCTCTGAAGACCCCAGAAAAAGAGTGGTTAATTGTTACTGGAAACTTCAAAATATCCAGAGTATTCTGATGTGAGCCCATTTATATATTATAACTATTTTAGTCCAGGAGATCCTAGGAATACAGTTCAGACCAAATTAAAAAATAATAATAATAATATCTGATGGTGAGGTCCAAGAATGGGAATTTTATCATCTATCCAGATGATTACAATGTAAATTTAGAGTTTAGGGCCACTGCCATATACTCACTTTAGTTAGATGTTTTCACTCCACCTTAGCAACTAAGATGAAAACTCAAGAAACATAAACACACACACACACACACACACACACACACACACTATGGGGAGGGAAAGAACAGATGACTGAAGAAAATGGTGACAATTTGCCACATACATGGTCTATATGATATCGCACAGTTTCAATTCCTGTTTCTTTAATATCATTGCATGAGCCTTTGTATCTTCTACATTATTGTACAACCACTTTTATTCTCAGTTTGTCAGATATACTAAGAATTTTAATGCCTCAGAGATTTTATGCATATAGGTGCCATTCCTAGAAAGCACTTTCCTTCAATCCTTACCTGCCTAGTGTGGTAGAATTTCTTACAGCAATTTAGCTAAGTGCAAATCACCAGAATTGCCCACCCTGCAGTTTAAATTTAGCAGCAAACACAAAAGCTATTGAAAAGAAGATACAGACATGAGACATGTTATTTTTATATTCCAGCACTTGTGAACTGGGTACTATTGTAGTTCACACAGATTTTTACTCCTTGGTAGGCTCATATTGTTAGAAAGTAGTAACAGTGTGAACTTTGTCTACTTCAGCAACAACCAGATCCTCATTTTGCTTCCTAAACTACTCTAGTAAGTGGACATTTATCTTCATGACTGGAACTACATTTATTCCTAATAGCAACTTGAATCATTGGTGTTGGATCTTCACCTGTTCCATTTGCCTTCACTGTCCCAATATCATCTCCTCTCCGCTGCTTTCTGCACTGATAACGTCAGTATCAAGGACCGTTGCAAAGATGGAAGCCTAATAAACCTTATTAATAAACTCCCACATTTTTAAAAATCTCAAATCCCTATGAGAAATCTCTTATATATAGTTCCAAGTGGTTATGTTTCTCTGTCAAGCACTGATTGAGGGATATACTTCTGTTCTACGTTCAGTCTTCAACTTCAATATTCTTCTGTGAGGTGTTCTTTTGACACAAAATTATCCATATAATAACTCTTTTCACTTTTGTAGTCATTACTATATATGGACTCCATAGGAGAAAATTATATCTGTTTTCTTTAGCATTTCATCTCCAATATTTGCCACAGTGTCTGATAAAAAATAAAACCTGAATGTATTTGTATACATGGGTATGGGGGGGGAATCGATAATCACTCTCTAGAAAGGTAAATTTGACTAGCATATAAATACATAATTCAATAATTAATCTGACTATCCAGCTAGGGTACTATTGAATTTGAAATAGGTCTGACTGAAGGTAGGGTGGAATTGTGGGTAAAAAAAATAGGAGGTATGGACAAGAGATTACTATACAAGATCATTTCACTCCTGTGTGCAAACGAGTGTGAAAAAAGATGAATCAGAATGAAACATTTTTCATGAGCAACAAGGAAAATGATGACATAGCAACAGATTAATAATGAACAGGTTTTAGGGATTTAACATGGAAATTTATGGATTAAGTATGGTTGACACGCTGATTTGTATATATGAGATGATGTATTATTTGAAGTAATGACAAGACATTCTTATGTGCAATGTAGGAGGACAAGTATAACACCTAGGAGAGAAAAAAAAGTTTCTCAATGCTTTATGTGTAAGTTGAAATAGTTTCAGATCAACATAACACATTAAATACAATACATTTAATTCTCTGAAACAGTAGCCTCAAAACCAGCAGCACCATGAGTGCATAAAACCCTTTATCTTGAACTTTTTATTAATTGTTTGTTCAAATACTCACTCTAATATTTCAAGTTACCCTCAGAATATTCAAAGCTAAGTGAGAAAATTGTATTGTCTACAGCAATAGTTAAAAAAAATTGGGCCTATATTTTCCCGAGTTTATTTTCAAAGTTTAGGAATATTTTTATGTTCACTGGCATCTAGTGAGTAGAGGTTAGGATACTAGTAAGCATCATATAATGAACAGAATAATGAATTTCCTCCACCTACAAAGAACAGTCCATTGCCAAATGTCAAAGAAGCTGAATTTAAAGCCACTGCGCTAGAGAAACATTTTGCAAATAGCTGTTTTCAGAACACAATTTGCTTAAGCGCCTTAAACATGAGTAGGCTTTGTGCATGCCTGTATGTACAACAGGTACATACACATAATAGATGCAAAGATGCAAACTCAAATTGGTTACTAAAAAATACTGAATGGGTTTATTTGTTTGATTATTCCTTAGAGTCTGGATTTACTGATGGGCTTTTTAATCTCTTAAGTGGTGTTCTGCATGCCCTGTTTCCCAAACTTAATTGACCTTGAAGTCTATTTCTGATTAAACATGTTGAGGAATTAATGTATTGCAAGAAATTCTTGGGGCACATTATTTTAGAGACAGGGGACAGAATCTTAGCATATAAGGACTATGATAATATAGTTACAATGTTTACTAAAAGATGAGCAAATAGGCCTGTCATCTATCCAGGTTCTTTTTTTTTTTTTCCCTATGATTTAATTGTAAGAGGCAGTTAATTTTATAAATATTTATTTGGGGACTACTTAGTAACAATATTTTGATTCTGATTAGTAAAAGCACCAACTTTACAAAAAATACTATGAATGCAAAAATATGCTATATTTTTGCAAACTAAGATATATATAAAATATGAAACCACAATAAGACTAAAAAATAAAATAGAGCATGCATAGTAATTATTTAAAAGTTAATTTAAAGAAACTAATATGACTAATATAAAGGAATCCAATATAATACTAACATAGCATACAGGTTACACAGAATGAAAATCATGCATAAAATTTGGTGTCTAATTTACCTGGTATCTCTATAAACACATCAAATTTAGTTACTGGGAAAAATCACTGACCAGATATCTATGTATCTCTGATTCTCAATGACATTGATAGAAAAACATAATATATATTTTAAAAAATGTTTGAACTATAATTTTTGCACCATGTAATTTGACTACTTTTTATTTTTATTTAGTGAGTTTATTAATAGTTTTATAGATGTAACCCTATCCTACTCTCTTGATTGTATTTTGGAAGACTAGAATCACCCTCCTCCCCCAGGTATTGCCACCTTTGAGCATGCAGGACCACGTCACTCATAGGCCACCTCCATAGTTCACTGTGCTCGCTTCCCTGTTAGTTGACACACTGGCCTCTCTGCCGCCCCACTGAGACTTCAGTTCTGTTTTATAATTATAAAGAAATCACACTAAGCATTAGATAAACACAAATAATAAATATATACATATATATGTCTTTAAAAGTTGAGCATAGAGCAAAAACATGCAGAGTGGTGAAGGGGTGGTCAAAGGCTAGAAGAGAGAAGGGGATATACCAATAGACCATGGATGATGGGGTGGGCACATTACCGTGGCGATATATGATGGCTAGGGTCTTA
>NW_004567104.1:4013860-4025754 GCF_000260355.1 Condylura cristata
GTAAGAACAGGAGAGAATTCAACTTGAATGACTCATGGTTCACAGATGGTATATGGAGTGGTCAAGAATTTGGGTGGGGGTAGGGGCTGAGTGTGGTGGAAGTTTTTAAAGCAGGAGGTGGTTTTTTTTTTTTTTTTTAATTCTGTATAGAAGCGGGTTGTAGAGCAGAGATACAGGGATTGAGATGATTCACCAGCAACAGAATGGGGAGCAGATCAGGTAGAACTACTAAAATACATGAGAGGTTTGCTGCTCCATGCGAGTGAGCTCCCAGGCCTGGTGTCAACTTCAGTCCACAGAGGTGATTGCGTGAAACACTGAGACTTAGCCCCTAGGCCACCAGGGAGGCCCAGAAATAAGTAAATTCAAATAAAATTAAATGCAAACCAAGTAATCTATTCAAATAGTACTATTTCCTAGGTATTTCCTTTTTTACAGGAAAAAAATAGTGCTGGGATATTTATTGGTAAGCGTATCAGTACACATGGATAATTAAAAAAATGCATTATATTACATTGTATATCAGTTGACATTATTCTGTGAAATTTATGGACTAAACTTTAGAGCAGAAAAGAAGTCTGTATAAATAATCTAAAGTGCAACTATGACTGTTGATAATAGTAAGTGATCTGGAAAATAAGATATATAAAAAAGGAAGAAATAAAGTTTGGTGGCATAAATAAAGAGAATCCTTAGAAGCCTACTGTAGAAAACAGAACATGTTAAATTATACTCAAATTGTGCCAGAAAGAATGCTAAATCATGATATTTAATGTTTGATTATATATAATAAATATACAATAAATATAGTTTTATATAAGAAATTACCTAGGTAACCAGAGAAATCAACACAAGTAATGACTAATACATATTTATAGAGAGAAATTAGGTAAAATAACCACAAGTATATTATTTCAGAGATGGAATGTTTGAGTAAAACATTTGATAATTCAAAGCAAAGTCTTTCTATGTAACTTGACCAAATAAAACAATTCTTCATCTGACTGCACTCTGTACCCCATGTTTTAGTTATCAATTAATGTATAACAGACTTTCCATCAAATTGAACCATTTAATGAAAATTTATCAACTCACAATTCTTTCGGTCAAGAATCTGGGAGCAACTTTGCTGGTTCTGACTCAAATCTCTGAGGTTGTGAACAAGCTGTGGGCTAAAAATACAGTCTAAGCTGAAGGCTTGGGAACAGATCTGCTTCTGGACTCACTGTGGTTGTTAACAGGCCATGCTCCTCACGGACTGTTGGCTTAAGTGAGGGTCTCTAGAAAGGCTTTTCTAATTTATCTGTGTAATCACAACTAACCTTTCCCAAAGTGTGTCATAAGAGAAAGAGGGAACAACCTAACAAAAACAGGAACCTTTTCTAAATTAACCGTAGACGTGACATAACACCATTTTTCCTGTATATGTTATTAGTAACACTGCACTGCACATTATGCTAGATTACACAATTATTTACATACTATATTAAACTCGACTGTCAGGCAGCACAAGAACATTGATGAAGGAGACAGAGATTTTTAAGTGTTGTTCTAGAGACCTCCTATCAGCACTCTTTTTATCTTGGGTTTTTTTTCTCCAAAACACTTATAATCTCATAACCCAAATAAACACTACTTATTATGTTTACCTTCTTCCCCTACTAGAATCTGACTGATCTGAGGGTAGGAACTTTTTATTCTTAAGCATCATTAATATCTAGAAAAATATGGTGTTCACAATAAATGCTCAACAGGTATCTTTTCAATATGAATGAAAGTTTACTGTAGCTATATAGTACATTTAAGACAGTGTTTAGTCACAGACGTACTTTTTTAAAATATATATGTATGTATGTATACGATAGCTAGGTTGTAGGCCAGGGGTCTGGAGCTGTGAGAGGATTCACCAAAAACAGAGTGGGGAGCAGAACAGGCAGATTGATTGAAATGCGCCAAGGGGAGCAGTAGGTGAGACCAGCAAGATCTGCTGCAGGTGAGACCAGCAAGATCTGCTGTGTCATACTGGGAGAGCTTCTGGCAAGGAATCAAATCTATACTGTAGTAGCTGCTGATAGTTTCATGGTGCTGAGATTTAACCCCTGGTGCCACCAGGAAGGCCCAGTAGCTGGTAGTTTAAAGGTTCTATTAGTTGAGTTCATGTTTTTATCTCTTAAATTAATCACTCATGATTTCAGTCAAAAGCATATTATTTCTGTTAGAGTTTTCATTTCAGCATAAGTAAGGTCAAAGATTTTGTGCTGTGCAAGAAATTGAAGAAAATAAATAGAGAATCTATTCAATAAATTCCTGCAAAATGAAAAATAGTACATTAAGTATATCAATTGGAAAAATATCAAAAGATGATTTGTCATGTCATTTCATTATATCTATGTGTGTATATATATATAGTATATAAATATTTTAAAATGCATTAAAATGCATACATGCATTTCATAATATATTTTAGCTCCAGTTCAAAAATTACTTTTGGTAGAATAGAATAAATCAGTTCTCTATTTTTTGGATAAGGTATTTTTTATTCAAAAATCAATTATAATTATTGATAAAACTAATCACATAATCATATAATGTTGAAAGTAAATAGTGGTGAAAGCTATAATTTAAATTACAATGTAAAGTTGTGAGACATTAGCATTATTAAACTTCTTGAAAATCCAAAATCTATGTAGATGACTAAACATTTGGTTTGGGGGAGAATAGAAGAATTAAATAAATAAAGCAGACACCATTAGTTAACTTCATTCCTTAAATAACAAAATTAAATTACTGAGGTATAGGCGAGAACTGCAGGGGAGGTGAGAGCATTCACCAGAGGCAGACTGGGGAGCACAACAGGCAGATCTAAACAGTACACTGTTGAGGGGAGCAAAGGGCAAGACAGGAGAGTTCTGCTGTGCCATGTGGATCACCTCCAGCTTGGAGGCTCAAATTAACACTGAAGCAGCTACCGCCAGCTTGCAGTGCTGCTTCCTAACTCATTGTGCCACCAGAGAGGGCCACATCAATTTTTAAAAAAAGATTGAGTAACTTCCAGTTGGACAAGCTAACTTGTATCTGTTCTATTTGGTCTCAGCCCATGTTCTGTTGCTTAAATATTTTATTTTATTTATTTATTTAATTTTTTAAGATTTACTTATGTGCACAGAACTGGAGTACAGGCCAGAGATGTGGAGGGTGAGAGAAGTGGAGTGCAGAACCGGCAGATCATCGAAGTACACTGCTGAGGGGAGCAGCGGGTGGGTCAGGAGAGGTCTGCCTCCCCATGTGGATCTCCTTCAGGGCAAGCTAGGATCTAACTCATGCGGAAGTGGCTTAAGCTTCTTTGTGCTGTGCTTTATTTAACCTACTGCACCACCAGGGAGGGCCAACTTAAATATCTTAAATGTCACACCTAATATCATCTATTAGTCTATATTGAAAAGGGGTACATAATTTTAAACATTTTTTCTTTTACATATTTCATTGAATTTCTGCACATTTAGACATTTATAATGAAAACCCAAGCAAAATCACTATTGTTTCCTTAAATTTTAATTTCTTAAATTTTATAGCATGTAATCAAAGCCTGTTAATTCCAAATAATTCATAAACTCGTCAATATTTAATAAATCCTAAATGCAGAAACAATTCAGTGTTTGACCCACATTCAATTTTACACCTAACTCATATATCTCTGGACAGTTTATAATCACTCCCTTAATATTGAAATTGCTTAATATACACCTATATGAATATCAATTAAAGCCTAGTATTCAACCTTTCATTTTGTTGAAACACGTTTTTTTTTTTTTTTTTTAAGAAAGAACATGTAAAATGCCTAGCGTTGAAGACTGAGCTTCACATAATCATTTGAAAATTTGGTAGAATTGAAAATATAAATCCCCACCTAATTTTGTTCGACATTTTGTTTAAAAATTAAAACATTTTGACTAAGGTTTGTACAGGTTTGTGAACCCTTTGCTATAATAGAGATGGGAAACAGTGTATGCAGAGGGGAAGTTCATAGACTTGGAATACGATAACCCAGACAAGAGAGTGGTAGCATATATAATGTGAATTTGGAAATAAAGGGGTTTGTGTAGTTTAACAGTACAAAATTGTAAACAAGTATAAATAAGCTATACAGATATAATGTATAGTAAAATAAGATATAATGGGTTCCTATAGTTATGATAGCAATAAATCACTACAATGGCAACCATATGACAACATGTAAGAGCAGTCATAAACGTTAAGAACATGTTCAGTGTAGCATGTTCAGCACCTTAAATTTATATAAGACTGCATGGTAAATATATTTGATATAAACCAGTGATAAGAAAAAATAAGCCTATAGAAAAGAAAGGCAAAAACATTTGCAGTCTAAAAAATTATAGTAAGAGGTATGTGTACAAGTGTTGCTGAGGAATGCAGAAGATGAGTGAATAAGATGTGTACATATGATTTATATTATTCTATATGGAGAAAGTGAATATCTGCTAATATTATTTTGAGTTATGTACTACTTAGGAGAATTGGTCTGCTAAGAGACCATAAGGAGTTGCTTTATAAAATATAAAGAGATAAAATTCAATTTTCATCGAATATAAAAATCAATTTCCTCAGCATTATGAACCATTTCTGATTCCTGATGGTCATATTCAAATGAAGAAATGGAGATTGGTAGGTGCTTGTGGTAGAAGAGAAAAAGAGATGGCAGGAAATGTATTACATACAATGATACTTGGGAATCTTACATTTATGAAGGGTGAAACATAGAGGTACAGGTTACTGAGTAGTGGGCACAGTATTCAAATCTGGGGTCTATCTATTTTCATTAATCAGGTATTTGTTTATTATAATATTGATATTTTTTCATTTACTTATGTAACTGTTACTAGACTAGGTTTTTTGTTTTGTGTGGTACTTATGCTATATATAGTTGAAGATACTTATGTATAATTTAGGTAAGAAAAAATTCACTTCATTTTACAAATGAACCAGTAGCGTTCAAATATCATTAAATATTCTTTAGGGAAATTAAACAATTTGTGTTGCAAACACATGTCATAGGAATCCATATACTTCATAGTAAGTGTAACAGAAAGTAGAGAAGTTGCAAATTATATTTTTAGAAGTTCATTTATGACAGGTCAGATTCCTGAAGAAAAGAAAGTGGTTGTCATAACACACTTATTGGCAAGACATTAAGTGATGACAGGAAAATAAAATTGGTTAGCTTAACA
The DNA here is from genome assembly GCF_000260355.1 of Condylura cristata. Taxonomy (NCBI): domain Eukaryota; kingdom Metazoa; phylum Chordata; class Mammalia; order Eulipotyphla; family Talpidae; genus Condylura; species Condylura cristata. Next base: position 4,019,107 of record NW_004567104.1, read on the forward strand.
TAAATTAAGATGGAAACTATTCAAAAACAAAATATAGATAATAAAAGACATGGCATATTCAAAGTGAAAATTAAAATTGTGTTAGTGTTGCATCAGAAATTTATTTTGGCTATAATTTTAAGATACTACTTTCAATTATCTGTGTGATATATGCTGACACTTATAACTGTTTTCCACATAAGTCTATTTATTTATAGTTTCCAGTATAGCAACTGTGATCAATATTCAAAATAAAAAGGTCTATGTAGATATTCATAGAGATCTTATATTAAATACTCTAGTATGATCTTGTGTTTTTCATACTTATTCAGCTATCCTATTACCTATAGGAAAATATTAGCATAGACTGATTGCTGCATATTAAACTACCCAAACTCAATGGTTTTATGTAAAAATGAATTATTCTCAGACCTGGGAGGATTCTCACAGTTCACTGCCATAAAGTAATGTTGACATTGGCAGTGCTTCACTCTGCTTGAACTTAGCAAGAACAATGTTACTTCTGTGTGTCCAATTTGAGGCCCCCCAAAACACTGGATGAGGCAGCTACATGGTATATCAGTTCATTCTTCTTGTTAACTTGATGTGGTCACATGATTCTCAGCATTTTTTATCACTATTATTCTTGGTGCATATATGAGGATATTTTTAGATGTGATTAATACTTTAATCAAAATAGACAGGGTAAAGTAGGACATTATCCTTAAGGTGGGGTAGGCTTCAGTCAACCAGATATTAAATATGGCTGCTCCTGCCTTCTTTTGAGTCCCGTTTGCTTGTAGGACTTTCCCCAACCCTTTAATTTGAGCTCATATTTACATTTGGAGTATTTCTGTGTCTCATCGAGATAGATGGTTGGAGCTTGTTTTGTGATCCAACTACTCTGTTTTTAATGATTAAATTAAGTGCATTTAATTTCAAATGATCATTGGTATGCTATAGTCTGTTGCTGTCATTTTATTTTAGTTTTTGTGGAGCAATCAAACTACTCCTTATTCAGTTCTTTGTATATATTCTTCTTTTGTTTATATGTGTAAGCTCCTTTTGATATGTCTTGGAGTGGAGACTTACTGTCTTCAAACTCTTTCAGTTTTTCTATGACTAAAAAGGCCTTTATACCTCTGTCAAATCTAAAAAAAAGAACTGTATATGATAGTTATCTTGGCTGGGAGTTTTTATCTTTAAATATTTGGAATATACAGTTCCATTCTCTTTTTGGTCATAAATTTTTTTTCAGAGCTAGCTTCTATTAGTCTGATCAAGGTGCCTTTTGGGTCTTCTTCCTGCTTTTCACTTTCCAACCTTTCATGTTTTCTTTATTGTGAGCAATTGCAAATTTCTCCACAATATATCCTGATTTCTTTCTTGTTTTATTTCCATATTCCAGAGTCTTTAAGCCCCCTAGCTTTGAATATTTATTATTTTCACTGTGCTCAGGGTGCTTTATTCCATTATTTATTTAAATATATTTTCTGTCCCTTTTCCTCTCTTTCCTAGCTGAAATTCCCATTATTCTTTAGCTGACATTTTCACAGAGTTGGGTAATTTTGGATACTTTCTTAACTTTTTATTTGTTTCTCTCTTTCCTTCTCTGTCAGGGTTGATTATATTTTCAATTATTCTGAGTTGTTCTTCCACTTGTTCTGTTCTAAGTGAATTTCTCCTGAAGTATTCATCTCCTCTTTTTAAATTCTGAAACTCCATTTTTATTTTCCTATTTAGAGCTTCATATTCTATCTTCAGTTCACTGATTCTCTTTCCAAAGATACATATTGGCTTTCCTGATATTCTTTCATTTCTTTATCATTGCAGTTGTAATTATTTTATCTGATAGGAAGAACATTTTCTCCCATCTTTTAATCTGAGTTGTGGTGATTTGTCCACTCTGTGTGTTATACTATGCCCTTGAGGGATCTTGCAGCCATTTTTTTTTCTTCTCCTGGATATTAGCTTTGTCACTCAGCTGTCACATATGTTGCATTTCCTGTGGCATGCTCTTCCTCGCCACTGGCGAATGGTCATACCTGTGTGGGTGTACAGCTCCTGGGAGATCTTGAGATTGACTAGTCTGGTATTGGCATCTTCTCTGGAGCAGATCCAGGGTCTTACAGGTCTGGAAGGTCAGTAGCATCGTCTTCTGGATCATCTTGAGACCTCTGACTGGTCTGGCATGTGCATGAGCCACAATTTTAACATGAGGATTTTCATGAGCTTTTATTAAAAGCTTCTTTCTAATTTTCATTACTCTCAATTTAATAAAACTGATAAGCTGGGAAATTTTAAATTTTTACATACAACTTAAGGATCAGTTAGTTATATCACTTAGAAAATTCAATTGTAGAAACTATTTCTCTCCAAAATAATACATCACTCTGAAAACTGCACTGAAAAATATAACTGTAAATTTAAAATATGTTAGCTGTTTTAGAAGATAACACTTTATCATTGGTTTCATTTTATTAGATATGACTATTAAGGCATAAAATTTAATTTTGACATTGATTTTATTCATTCCCATAATCTCAAATATACATGAAGTAAATATCATATATTTAGTTATGTTTTTCAAATGGATTTATTGAGGTGGCATTGATGGTAGTACTTTTTATGATTTAAGGCTGTAGGTTCTCGTCTCTTCAGATATTTTTTACCAAACCACACCACTACCTAGGTGCCAATAACTGTATGTAGATTGGCACACACACAGGAGATTTAAAGTAAATTGTGAAAAATAAGGCATCCTTTATTGCATAAATGATAGTAACATTACTATCAATGCAAATACACTGATCATTAAATATCATCATGTATAATGCACTTTTTTGAAAAAAAAAAGGTTTTTTAAGCAGCAAATCACTGAAAAAGATATTTGTTTGTGTATGTGGAATTACAAATTTTGCAAAATCATTTTTAGGTGGTGCTAAAAATCATGTATCACTAAGTTACTGATGAATGCAAAGTTTTCTGAGGCTTAGGTTTAGATGCTTATAAACTCATGGTATGGTAAAGTTGAATACAGTAAAAGCATATTAATATGTATAATTAGAATGATGTTGGTTTAGATAAGACAAAGATTACCCAATATGTCCTGGTTATTTTTCTAGAGTGATCATATCTTTATTTTAGCTTTCTACTTCTGAAACTGAAGTAGATCTGATTATTATATTTTTATGCACTGTACTCTTTTGTAATTTTCCTGGCAGCTATTGACCTAATAATTCCTTAACATAATAAACTTACTTAAGGATTCCACTACATGTGTATAATGCTGAATTTTGTCATTTTAATGATAGCAATAGCAATAATGGTTAACATAATTCTAGTTACTTCAATGTGTTGACATATTTAATTGCTATATAAATACTTTAAGTGGTATTTACCATTATTATCTTCAATGTATTGTTTTCCTGAATATAATATATTTCCTGGTGAGTGGAATATTATATAAATATGAATTCTGAAATCCTCTAATGAAATTTTATATTGTTTATGTTTTATTAACTTGTGGTTTCATCAATTTTTATCTGTCTTCTGAAATGTTTTTTTTTTTTTTCTGATAATAAGAGAAACACCATACTTCTTTTGATTAGTGATCAGAGGTTATATACCTTACTGACTTTTTCTTTACAATATCAGTATTTTTACATTAAAATGTTTCTTACACATAGGTCTTTATTTATCTTGCTTAATTTCCAATTTGAAAATATCTGCATCTTGCTTGAGGTAGCTAGACAATTTAATTGAAAGTGATTGCTGAAATGTTTGTCTTCAAATCTACCATGCTGCCATTTACATTGTATTTGTACCATCATTTCTTGTCCTCTTTTTCTGAATTTATCAATTTGTACAATTCCAACTAATTTCCATTTTAGCAATAAGTTTGTATAAATTTGTTATATTTTCCAGTGGTTTGGTAGGTTTTACATCTTCAGATTATCACAGTCTATCTTGAGATTATATTATGCAAATTCAAATATACTGGAAAACATTATAGCAATATATAATTCCATTTCTTCTGTTTATTTTTTTCTGTTATTATAAAACATTTTATTTCTATATATGTTATAATGCCACTTAATGCACTGCTATTACTTTTGTTTAAAGAGGGTGTTGTGTTTGAATACGGTAAAATTAGTAGAAATATTACCATGTGTTTATAATTTTCTACCTACTTTACTCCTTTCATTAAGTTAACATTTCAATAGTTATTATATCCTTCTGCCTGAAGAACTGTTACCATTCCTTATAGCACAGTTCTGTTTGTGTCTATATGTATGTGTGTGTGTGTGTATACCCAATTAAAATGTATGTGCAAATAGTATTTTTTTTAAAAGATTTATTTATTTGTGCATACAGAACTGGGGTACAGGCCAGAGGCTCAGGGGCGGTGAGAGGATTCACCAGAGACAGAGCGGGGAGCAGAACAAAATCAACAAAGTACACTGCTGAGGGGAGCAGTGGGTGGGTCAGGAGAGGTCTGCCACGCCATGTGGTCTCCTCCGGGGCAGGTGGGAATCGAACTCATGTGGAAGTGGCTTTAGATTCTCAGTGCTGTGCTTTAACCCGCTGCGCCACCAGGGAGGGCCGCAAATAGTATTTTTATTTATCTTTACTTTTGTAAAGTATTTCCATTTATCATACATTTCTTGGTTTTCATTTATTATTCATTAACTTTTTTCATTTATTATTCTTTTAACTTTTTAAGATTTTTTGAAAAGATTTATTTATTCATACAGAACTGAGGTACAAGCCAGAGGTGCAGGGGCAGTGAGAGGATTCACCACAGAAAAGAGTGAGGATCAGAACAGGCAGATCAATGAAGTACAATGTTGAGGAGAGCATTGGGTGGTTCAGGAGACGTCTGCCACACCATGCAGATCACCTCCAGGCCTGGGATTGAATGCTCACTAAAGCAGCTGTGGCTCACTTGCAGTGCTGAGTCCTAACCTGCTATGCCTCCAGGGAGGGCCCAGCTTTTTAAGGTATTTTCTCATTTGTTTTTAGATAAAAAATATTTAATGGCATTCTCTGATGTTAAGGTATTTTCCAAAATTTCACTATGAAGTACGTTAGAGTGTTACTCTTTAGTCTTATATTTGACTCTGTTTTATCTTTTATGTTTTAATTCTAATTTGTTGATTTTCAGATTTTTTATGCATCTTAGTTTGTGTAGGTTATCTTTTCTTGAAGTAAATCTACAAATTGATATCAGAACATAACCTACATCAATTATAAAAGTAGTTTATTAGTTTATATTATCTCAGCAATTACAGTCTTGCACTAATTGCATTATAATGCCTACACTTTTTTTTTAGTACCAGGACCATTTCCACAGCAGTGTTTTGTTTGTAGAAATGGAAATATCAGGTAAGTCAATTTAAAGGGCCATACCTTTTCCAACATTTTCATTAAGGTCTAGCATTTTCAAATATGCTGTGGGTATAATACAACTATATAGTCATTTGCTGTAAAATATGTTTAAATACCAAAATAAATATGACCCCTTTAAATAAATGCTGATTGCAGTAATTGGGCTGTGAAATAAGAAATATACAACTGATACAACCAAAACAATCCTGACAAAATAGAAATAGCATCTTCCCAGAATTCAAACTATAGTCTATAAAGCTATAGTAAACAAAATAAACAACAATGGTGACAAAAGCAAAAAACTAATCAAAGGAGAATACAACCAATAAAAAAGGTTTGTGTAGAAGAAGAAACTTACTAAAACAAAAATATACCATCCTAAGTCATGGGAAATGTTTTGTACATTATACGTCAATTATGAGACTAGTTTCTAAGGTACACAATTAGGTCATAAAATACAAAAGAAATACAAACCAAACAAAATTGGATAGCCCATTTAAATACAATTTCTCCAAGGAACACACAGTAACAGCCATCAGGAACAGGTAAAATGCTCATTGTAACTAATCATCATATAATGCAAATCAGAACCACAATTAAATACCATTTCACATATGGATAGTGGCCCTTATCAAAAAGACTAGAAACTCAAAGGTAGTGAGGACATTGAGATAAAGGAACACTACACTTATGCACTGCTAGTGGAAATGTAGACTGATTTAGCCCTTAAGGTAAAAAAGAATGGAGGTCTCTTAAATTGTAAAGATAGGTCTATCCTCTGATTCAGCAAGGTCATAGTTAAGTGTCAACAAAAAAGATGCAAAAAAAAAAAATTCAAAGGAATATATGCACTGTTAGTTTAGTGCAGAATTATTTACAATAGTCAAGTTATGAAAATAATTTAAGTGTTTAATAACAAATTACTGGGTCAAGATGTGGCATACATACACAACTGAGTAATGATGTTCATAGGTAATGGTGCTGTTATATCCATGCTGTATTAAAATTGTAGACTTTAATGAACATGTTGAAAACTAATTGTATTTTTTATTTAAAAATTGCTCTTTTTGACAAATTGGGGCAACTTGAATGGGATATGTTAAGAAAAATAAGTCATTAGAAGAAAGAAATTTCTGACAATTTGTTTTTGTGTAGAAAGAGAGGACTAAAGTAAAGGTCTGTACAAAAGTAAACCTATACAAACAATAGAAATATAATTGTGAAATTGAGGCTACCAGATGGTAGGGCAAAAGATGGGGAATAAAGGGTGGAGTGGGT
>NW_004567104.1:4026999-4045021 GCF_000260355.1 Condylura cristata
TTCTGTATGCATAAATAAATCTTAAAAATAATGTATATATTTGCTCTAATAAAGCCTAAAACAAAAACTTTCACAGGATAAACAAAGTCAATTCATCATTTAACTGCCAGGAAGAAAAATTCAACACTGATCTATAATCAAAGGAGAAAATAAGTGATTGAAAAAGATAATCAGATGGCACATTTTTTAGAATTAGCAGGAAATGAGTTGACGATAATTATTACAAATACATGAAATAATGTATAGCAAAACATGAGTACAATGGTAAATAGGAAATTACAGGAGCAATATTAAACCTGGTACAAGCATAAGAAAAAATAAGTATTGATGGGATTTATTATAAAGATTGATGGGATTATAGCAGATAGGACACTGCGAGAAAAAAAATATTGTACTTACAGATGAGTAAATAGAAACTGGGATTGAAACATAATTTGAAAAAAATAATAGAAGTAATAACTACAGCACAGTGACTTAAGGGATAAAGACAAACATCTAAATTTGACATATTTGGTGTCTGAGAAGGAGAGAAAGTAGGAATGGAAAATGTCAGCATTTTTAAAACAAAACAAATCATACTTAATATTAAATAATACAGATTCACATTTTTATAATTTAGCAGTGTTGTCTTTTGAAGTTGCTTCTATTTTATCTGAAATTTCTCTTTAAATTGACTGTGTACTTATAACTTATGTCAAAATGAATATATATATATACACAAAAAATAAATGTTATTATTTTCTTTTATTAAATCCATCAAACCATACTACCTGCAATGAATGTTATGCTTAAAATCCTCTCAAAACATCCATGCTTATTTAGAAAATTTACATATAGTGAGATTATCTTTCAAAAATGAAAGTAAATCAAGGACACTTGCTAATAAACAGTACTTAAGGAATCCATGGCTAACTGAGCCCCAAGTAGTAGAAAAAACAGTGCAAGGAATGCCTCAGGCTGAAGAAAATGAGACTAGAAATAATTGTTTCATTGTATCAGAAATTGACATGTTATTAAGTCAGAGTAGATGAAATACTTAATATAATTACTATAAGGCTAATTGAAAGAGTTAGTAGAATACTAGAAAATAGTCAATTATTTTAAAGGCATGGGACCAGGTCCAGCTCTGTTTCTTTGGATGTGGACAATCCCTTGATTGTCTCACAGCTGAAATAGCAGAAATAGCAGAAAAGATGATTTTTTATATAAAAAAAAATTGTGGCAGAAATTCAAAATCTAAGTGATAGATAGATTAAACTTTGAGAAAGTAGAGAAACAACCAGAAAATAATATGGCTAAAAGACATAATTATGTAACATACAAAGCATATAAAGATGTGACATTATTCAAAGTCACCTAGAAGAGGCCCTTACCTAAAATTAAAGCGATCACTTTTTGAACTACACTTGAAATTAAATTCTAGAAAAAAAAGACGTGAAGAAAAAAAAAAGTCAGCTTTGAAACCCAGGTGACTGTGATCAAATGGACTGTATTAAGATAAATGCTTGGCTGCTTTCTCTTTTTCCCATCTTTGTTGAAAGTCAGAGTTCATTATGGCCCATTAACAATGAATGGCCAAATGACAACTTACTCCAAAGAAGTAAATAATCATATAGTTTTTTTTTTTTTCCTATGCTAAGAAAACTAGGTCCGCTCCAAATATTCTGAGCACTTGGATTTGTTTTAGTTTAGGATTGGGTTGAGGGGAAGCAGAAACAAACATTGGAACATGAAGTCTACCCCTTCACCCATACCGTTCCCCACACACATAATTGGCATTTCTAAGAGACTGCAAGAATATAACGGTTAGTGACATCTTCCATTTTGAATTTTGTAGACAATACTTTTTTTTAATATTAAAAGTTACAAATTAAAATTATTTTCTTTTTTTCTTCAGTTAAAATAAATACAAGAAGATAGTGGAAGAAGAATACTAGAAGAAAAGGAAATAAAAAAAATAACAGAAAAATAGCAAGACAGTACAATTACAGTGGAATACATCAATGACTTTGCTAAGTTTAAGCAGCCTACTTAACACCAGAGATCCTGAGATTGGATCTCTATGTAGCTTAAAATGGTTGGACTTTAAATGCAAAATACTTAAAAATGTCAGAAATGTATTCTATTTTAGGTTTGGGTTTGTACATAAAAAAGCTAATCTGACTAAATCAATATTAGATAAACTTCAGGAAATAGAGAATTACAAGGAATTAGAAATATTTGTGATGATATAAAGTCAATATTAAATGAGAGGATCTAAAATATTAAAGCTATATGTACTAATACTAAAACTCAACAGAACGTGGAAAACTGTAAGATCTAAAAAAGAACTAAATAAGTGTATTTGAATTGTTGGATACATGCCATTTTTTTTTTTAACCTATGTGTCTAGCATACTAACCTAGTCTTTAGGGAATCTCAATAACAATTACCAATAGTAGGGTTGTTGACTGTAAAGGGATACATGCCATCTTTTCAGGGTTGTCAATAGAAAACACACATCAAACTCCTTGTGCTATACACTTAAAGTTTATTTTAGTACATAAAAAATATCTTGACAAAACTTCAAAACACTGCCAAATGTTCTGTTATTTTCTTTTGTCACTTGGTTAGAGCTTCTATGTATTTACTGGTATTATTCTGCTGGAATTACAAGTCCTGCCTGAGTATTTATCTTTGAAATTTTGCAGCACTGTGTCCAATTCAACTAATCAATAACTATCAACTGAACAAAGAAATATTATAAATAGTATCTTTAACCTACACTGTAGAGCAAACTATACCTCGTAGACTGAATCAGACCCACAGTCTGTGGATGTATGTTCCAAAACCTAATAATGGCTTTTATACTGTAAATGGCTGGGAGTCGGGAGTGAAAAGGGATGGGAGATAATGTTATGAAGCAAGTGAATGGCTGTTAGCATTCAATCTTAATAAAGTTTTATTACAACAAATGTAGAAGGATGAGAAAAGATATACCACACAAACCCTGAACATGTTGAAACTGATATGGATTTACTAGTATCACGTAGAATCGGTCTCAGAATGCTGTATATTACTAGATATAAATAAAGGCGACTCATAAGTTAAAAGTTGAATGAACTATTACTGCTAGCGCTTAGAGCCTAAGCATGTGGGATATAAATAGTCAAGGTCTCTGAAACAAAGCCTGATGTATAGTAAAAATAATTTCAGATCACAAGTTATGTAAAAAATATGCTAGTTCATAAAATACAAAGTAACACATGGGGTTCATGCAACAGATTTCATAGCAGAGTTTAAGTGATTATGTAGGCTGTAAGAAAGGATACAATTTAGAAAGCTCTGTGATACAGAGATAACTAGTTTCTGCCTACAGTTTCAGCAGCTTTGAAAAGATGAGATTTATAAATACTTTATAATTTAAACAAATTAACTTCAGTATCACAAAACTAAAAGTACCACCTACACCACTTACACAGTTTTCTATTAATAGTGAGTGAAGCATTAACTGCCAAGCCCTTAGAATAAATGATTATGGAATTAGAGCCTGCAGAGATGAGTTATTGCCTCTCATATGCACATTTCTCGTAGCAAGAGAATACCATATTTGGAGTCATTCTCTTGTAGAGTTCAAAAGTTACACACAATAACAGTGACATAAGAGACTAGATTTATAGTCTTAGTAATGTTTTAAAGAAACTGGGTGGAGAAGATAAAATAGATAATGATGTAAAGGAAGATGAAATGACTTTTCAGAACTTTTTTTTTTTTTCACTCTCAACTACTTCTGAAAAAATATAGTTAGGCAATATTGAGGTCCACACAATAATGTGTAACATATCTATGTAGAGAGAAATTACAGATCAGGAGCATCTAACAATATTCAATATAAATATAACTTCTTAAAGGTTTATATTGCTTATTTATGCATACAAGAACTGTGGTGCAGTCCAGATGTATAGGTTGAAAGGATTCATCTAAGACAGAGTGCAGAGCAGAACAGGTGGATCTACTAAAATACACTGCTCAGGTGGGGAGCAGTGGGTGAGGCATGAGAGGTCTGCTGTGCTACGTGGGTCAGCTCCCTGGCTGGGGATCAAACTCATGCTGCAGGGGATTGAACTTGTGCTGAAGTGGCAGCCAATTGCTTCAGACTACTGAGACTTAGCAACTTGTATTACCAGGGAGGCTCTAAAGATTATAATTCTTTGAATTATAAGGCCACTTCAAATTGCTTTCATTCATAAGTGGAATATAAAGAAACAAACAGACAAAAAAAAAAAAAAAAAGGAACAGGTAAACCTAAAGCAAAGTGCTTCCTAGAAAGCTGACTACTGAATTGAAGCTAACAGAGAGAGAAAATGGGGCTTGGGAATCAAAATAAATGGGATTCTAAATTATGGTCCAGGATTATAATGGTTCTGATGATGGGTATAATGTGGTAATGTATATTTTGAGAGGTTGAATCAAAGTTCATATATTATACAATTTTAAACCAAGTTTGCCTCAATAAAGAAAAATACAATAAAAATGCTTTAAAAAATGGTAATTTTTATCACTGTAAAACACCCCATAAAAAAGAATGCTTTCTTGTTAGGCTGAGGACTTTATAGAATCATTACAAATAAAGTTATTTAATTATTTAAATTTATTGAATATTTTCTATTTTTTCAGAGCCAAACAAATGGACTTCTTTATCATGCTTAAATTGTGTCTTTATTGTTTATATTGGGGTTCTAAGTTCCCTAAACACACTCTAATTTCAAAAACCTCTCAGATTCCAAGTGTTCCTATTACCTCAGCCATAAACATCTGATCAAGGTAGTTCACTCATGAGCATTCATCAGGACCTACCCATTGAGATACCAATTGTGATGCTGGGTGTTAGTGTTGGGTCATGGTGGTTCTGGTTTACTACATTGGATCTCATCCACAGTCTACCGTGGCAGCACTTAGCCTCTGGTGAACCATGGTGAAACCTGCCCAGGTGTATCACCTTAGCCCATTTTCCCAGTCCTTTCAAAGTCTGCCTGTTTAGGCTTCTTGGAGCATTTCACTATAATCTTCAATTAAAATATTTAAACTCAACATACATTCATTGCATTTCACATTTGTTTAAACTCATTTACCTTTGATGATTCTAAGTTCAATGTGCCTATTTTTTTCTGTTTACTATGGGTCATTTTATATATTCACAGTTTTAGTTACACAAAAAAATAGGTATGCATTTTAGAAATACAAAGGGTAAACTATGGAATATAAATTACTTGTATTGTTATAACTCATATATTTGGTGTATGTTCTTTATAATGTGTTTGGAAAATGTTTTAATTTGAAAGAGAAAAGCAAATATCCAGAGAATGTGCAGTATTTTCATTCAATTGATTGTCTAGAAATTCTTAAAACCCAAATTTATCATTTCCCAGTAAGCATTCTCATAACAAATATTAATTTACATCCTTCAGATTTCTTGTTGACCTACTCAATTGATATTTTCAATTATACTGTTTTTCTCAGCCAGCCTATTATTCTACATTTATTCCATAACACAATATTATTGGACTTTGCAATATCAGTAGTGTAGAGACTGCCTAAGAGGCAATGCTATAGATAGTGCCATATGAATAATATAAATGAAATAAATATAATTTTAAGAAATATGAAGCAATCCATCTCAGTAAAGGGGTAAGAGAGGTAACTGCTGTTGCACTTTGCTGTTGCACTTTATTGTTACTTTTTTTTTTTTTTTAGATTTATTTATTCATGCAAACAGAATTGGCATACATGACAGAAGTGCAGTGGCAGTGAGAGGATTCACCAGAGACAGAGGCTGGAGCTTCTAGAATAGGCAGACTGGTGAAGTACACTGCTTAGGGGAGCAGAGGGAGGGACAAGAGAGGTGTGCTGCATCAAGTGGATCACCTCCTTGGCCAGGGATCGAACTTGTGCTAAAGGGGCTGTAGCTAATAAGCTAGTACTGAGATTTAACTTATTGCACCACCAGGCAGGGCCCAGCTGATGAACTTCAAAAGCTTTATGAAAAGTGAAATTAAATCCTTATAACATCTTGCCTAGTTATGCCACATACTCATTAAATATGACAGTAGCTATTAATAAAAAAATATTCATGATTTGGAACTGTTAGCATATTAACAAATTGTTCAATTTTAATTTTTTAAATTTAATTTAAATTTAATTTTAATTTTAATATTAATAATTTTAATTTTAAGTTTGCATTCAGAAGAAGTCTTCAACATTTCCTAAATATTTCCACATTGTTGAATTTAATTACTCCTTTTTGATTAGTAACTCAGTTCTGTCTTTAGGTTAAATAAAATTTGATACCTGAGTTAGAAATTTTTGAGTCACAGTAAATGAAATTTGCCATATGAAAATGTAAGTTAATTTCATCTGAGGTTTGAGGTTCTTTGGTAAGACATCACTCTTTCAGCTCTTCAATGGCCTAGTGACTGGTACTTCATTCATGTGTAGTGAGATTAGTTTTTTAAATATTTTATGTATTTATTTACTTTTATGTAGAAATGGAGTGCAGGCCAGAGGTGCAGAGAGGAGAAGAATGGTAAAAGGATTCTCCAGAGATAAGAGTGGGAAGCAAAACAGGTGGATCTACTGAATTACACTGCTGAGGGGAGCAGCAGGTAAGACAGGAAAGGTCTGCTGTGCCATCTGAGTTAGCTCCTAGCTGAGATCAAATTTAGGCCTTTGGAGTGGGTGCACTGGACTTAACCCCTAGGCTACCAGGGAGGTCCCCTATCATGAGTTTTAAAGAAAGTAAATTATTTAGGGCCCTTCCTGGTGGTGCAGTGGGTTGAGGAGCAGCACTATGAGACTAGCCACTTCACCACAAGTTCAGTCCACACCAGAGGGGTAACTCACATGGCATAGCAGACCTCTCCTGCCTTGCCTGCTGCTCCCCTCAGCAGTGTGCTTCATCCATCTGCCACTTCTGCTCCCTGCTCTGTCTTGGTGAATTTTCTCACTGTTCCTGCACCTCTGGCCTGTACCCCATTTATATCTGCATAAAAAAATCTAAAAAAGCCATAAATAAATAAAGTAAATCATAAGTTCCTCAAATTATATATTATTTATTTGTAGAATTAAATACCTCCATATGTTATGTAATAGCTATTACTAAGCTAATCAATTAATTTGTTAAATCTTCATTTTCATGAACTTTTGCTATTTTTTCAATCAAAAGGGACAAATGATGTATTAATTTTGATGTCCTGTTAATCTAATGGAATTTCACTTTCAAACCACCTTATGTGAGTCAACTGACTTATGGCAACTACCAGTCTCACAGATGGATCATTAATGGCAATCACATAATTGCTGAGTTCTGCAACACAGGTGCTTAGATTGGCCTTGTTTCCCTGCCAACAATATCCAGATTTTTGGCAGACTGCCATGTCGCAAAGAGGCAGAGGGAGAGCACACATAGTCATTTAGCTGACACACATCCTTCTCCACAATGGGCCCCATAGTTGAGCCAGACTCACTACTATCATTGCTTCTTAGTTCCTGAATGACTGTCAGATCCTTGACCCATAATTATAACTTGCTAAGAAACCATTCTGGTTTAATTAAAAATATGCAAATTTAGTACAGAAACAAAGTGTTCCTTCATGCAATAACTACTATCAACAAAGGAATGGTAACTAAAAGATTTCTATTTTATTCTTGCTAAACCAAAATTAAATGCTTTTTTAAAAGACTTATTGATTTGTGCATACAGAACTGGGGTATAGGACAGAGGAGCAGGGACAGTGAGAGGGTTCACCTGAGACAGAGTGGGGGGCAGAAGAGGCAGATTGGTAAAGTACACCACTGAGGGGAGCAGCTGGTGAGACAGGAGAGATCTGCTGTGCCGTGTGGATCACCTCCTGGGCAGGGGATCAAACTCATACTGAAGCAGGCTGTGGCTAACCTCTAGTGCTGTGCTTTAATCTTTACACCACCAGGGATGGCCCCAAAATGAATTGTTTCTACAGTGAATATAAAAATGCATTTTTAAAGTCATATTTGCTATTCCTTAAGCCTTTGCTTTTTTCCAACCATGCCTTTATCTTTGTATTTAAAGATGTATCTGCAAAGAGCAATGGGTATTTAATATGTTGGCAAGTCTGAAAGTAACACTTATGTTCTGTTTTTAAGCTTGAGTACATATGAAAATTTGTTTTTAGTGACAATTTATTCACTGGGCTATTTTCCAGGAACACTAATATGAATTAAAGGTAAATCTACCCATGAGAAATGTGTGATAAAGTTGATGAAAGTAAAGCACAATGTCTTCTATTAAAAATTATGAATAAAATTAAGTGCTACTATTGGAAAGAAGCAATTACACTTCATAAGGGTCAAGGAAAACATTAAAAAAGAAACTAATATAAACTTAGGACTTTGAGAATGTTCAGTGCTTCATTAAGTAAGGAATACAAGTGTAGGTAGTTCTGACTAAGGACATCCAGTAGCAGTTTGTTTTGTAGAATGGATTTAAGTGCATTTGCTAGGATTAACTAGAAACACTACTGAAAATGTAGTTTTGGATTAGAAATGAAGATCGGGGCCCTTTCTGGTGGTGCAATGGCCCAACACAATGAAGCTGCCCAATGCCACTGCAGCACTAGTTTGAACCCCTGCCAGGGAGCTGACCCACATGGGGAGGCAGACCTCCTCTGACATTTCCACTGCTCCTCTCAGCAGTGTGTTTCAGTAGAAGGCCTGTTGTGCTCCCCACTCTGTCTCTGATGAATCTTCTCACATTCCTGTGCTCTGGCCTGTACCCCAGTTCTTGTATGCATAAATAAGTAAATCTTAAAAAACATGAAATAAAGATCTAATGATTAACCCTAAGGATAATAAAACATAATTTAAATAAGTAAAAACAAACTGTAAGTATGTCTAGATAAGAAAAAGAGAATTATAGTCTCAATTCCTTGAATTTTCCCAGTTCTTGAATTCCCCAGTCATAGTTCCCCCATCTTACTGAATGCCAATATACTGAATTAAACTAAAGTGTTAAGAGATATCCTCGGCCCTTCCCTGGTGTCACACAGGGTTAGGACTCAGCACTGCAAGCTAGCCACAGCTGCTTCAGTGCAAGTTGGATGCTCAGCCAGGGAGGTGATCCACATAGCGCAGCAGGACTCTCCTATGCTCCCCTCAGCAGTGTACTTTGTAGATCTGCCTCTTCTGCCCCCCACTCTGTATTACCCTTAAATATATATATATATATATATATATTGACATCCCATATTTGGTCTACTAAAAATTTCTGATGGTTGCACCTTGATGTTGTATTCTATCTACTTATCATAACAGTTATTGTTATCATTCACTTTTAAGTCACAATAATTTCTTCTCTAAACTATTTTAAAGCCTTCTTGAACTCCACATTTCTGCTGGAACTACTTTCCAGGAGGCCATTGACACACAGCAGTGAAAGTCATCGTCTAGAACCAAATTCAGATTATGTGATTCTCCAGACATGATTATCCTCCTACTAGCTTGCCACTGACTTCAGAAGGAGATACAAAGTGTTTTAATCAGAACCTACATGAAGTTACTTTACCACCTCTGACAAATGCTGTCATTTATCAATGCTAATTTCTCCTTAAAACACAATAATCTCATTTTCCTTGTGGTTTCTGTGCTAGTTTAGAATTACCCCAGATATATTCATAAAATGTTATCATGAAATATGATCAGATCTTTCATATCAGCATTTGATATTATTGACTTGAGGGTATCATTTAAAACCACTCAACCTTAAGTTGTACTTCAAGCATATTATATCACTGTGTTCTTCTAAGATCTTCTGATGAGTGGGAAATGGAAAGAAGGGATTTGAGTTTGAATGTAAAACAATGATTTACTTTCTTTAGTAAAAGAAAAAAAATGGTTTGCAGTTTTGTCAACACCATTAATTGTAATTACTTCTTGTGTAAGAGTTATACTTGCTTTATTCAGAAATCACAGAAGACAATATGTTGGGAAGTCAAAGAAGTAGCATTAGCAATCAAAAACAGACCACTTTATCTGAAAAAAAAAATACTGAGCACTTATTCAAAATTGTTGAGATTATTTCCCTATTATATTTTATCTAAAGGAACAGAGAAGAAGGGAGTTCATATGCAGATAACATGAAGGTCATTGGGTTTCTGTCTGGGGGTTACTGTGATATCAACTGTCTTCTTGTGCTTCTTTAGTTTTAGAACTTCCTCTTGGGAATTAATAATATGCTACATGTCCTAAAAGTAAAAATAAAGAAGGAAAATAAAACTATCAAATTATTTCACTTATAGGATGAATATAGGCACACCAAATAAGGGATCAGGGAAAAATAATTACAATATATTAAAAAATATTAGCAGGCAACTATAAATCAGAGACATTCTTCAGGAGAGAGAAGGATAAAAACAGGGGAAGAATAGCACAAGGGACTATGGTAAAGGAATATGGGTGACTGGGTGATAGAGATTCTGTGGTGCTACACTTGAATGGAGAAAGACATTGTACACAAATGAACTGATGTTATATATATATGACCAATAAAAAAAGTATCTTAAGTATAATCTCTCTTCTACCTTTTTTTTTTAGGTCAGCACTTATACATGTACACATAGTATTGTGTTAGCATAGACTTATGGAAAAAAATAATCTAAAAGAAATCATTATACTCAAAGATAAACTTCTCCTGAAATCCCTTTAGCTAAGGAATGAGAATTTTGTAATATAATTATGAAATCCAGCAACAAAGCACTGGTTACGATGTAGAGGAAAGGAAACATTGCCCTCCCTGGTGGCACAATGGGTTAAGGCAGAGTACTGCAAGCTGGCAGCAGCAGCTTCAGAGTGAGTTCGATACCTGGCCCTAGAGGTGACCCACATAGTGCAGCAGACCTCTTCTGTTTTGCCAGCTGTTCTCTTCAGCAACATATTTCCTCAATCTGTTTGTTCTGCTCCCTCACTGCCCCTGCACCTTAGCCTGTACCTCAGTTCTGTATGCAGAAATAGATAAATCATAAACAAACAAAAAAAATAAGAAAGAAAAGGAAACATTCATACACTGTCTCTGGGCATGTAGAATGACCCAGGACCTATACAAAATAGTATGGTATCTCAAAATACTAAAAATAGATCTGTCATATGATCCATCAGTTCCATTCCTAAAGACTGTAAAAACACTAATTTAAAGGAACACATTCATTCCTATGCTTATTGAAGCATAATTTGCAATAGCAAGTTATGTAAACAACTTAAATTAGCAACAACCTAGATGAGTAGATAAAGTAGATGCCCAAAGTGGAAGAATGGATAAAGAAGATGTGGTGTATATACACAATGGGATATCACTCAGTAATAATAATAATAATAATGATAATAATAATAATAATAATAATGCTAGTCTCTGCATTATGGATGGAGCTGGAATGGATCATGGTAATTGAAATAAGTTAGATGGAGAAAGATAAGACTGGATGGTGTCACAAGTAGGTGTGATATAGATAAGCCAAACTAATAGTTAGAGAAACACAAGATTAAAAACAAACCCTTGAAAGCTGATTGAAGAATTGAAGCATCAAGAGAATGGAAGAAGTAATGCAATTGACTATGATGATAGACTATGGGTGATTTGGTGATGGGATATCAAGGGGGGTAATGCCTGATGGGAGGTATCCTGATGTTACCAAGGAAGGAAGGAAGGAAGGAAGGGGGAGAGAGATAGAAAAAAAAGTGAATAAGAAGTGAAGGAATGTATATGTTCACCATGGAATACTCATCAGCTATAGAAACAGATGTAGCATTGCCAAATGCAACAACATGGAGGGAACTGTGAATGGGACTGTTAATTGTGTTAAGCCACAGGATGAAAAATAAATACTGGATGGTTTTCTTTATATGTGGAATATAGAGGGGGGAAAATGGTCAAAGAAAACCAAAAAATAATAATCACTTGAAATCTAAGTAAAATAAAGGTGATAAACACAGTGGAGAATGGCACAATGGACTCTTGCGAAGGACCACGGATACCTTAATGTGGTATGGTGATTTGTGGCATGCAAATGAGGAGGGGTGAGCCTATGGCTGAGTCACATACAGTGTTGTAAAACAAGGTGGTCACCTCAATAAAAAATAAATTAATAAAAATGCACACATATATGTAGATTATTGTAAAATAATTAAAGGGATATTATATGCATGGGTTAAAATAATGAATCTAAAGAGAGTGCAAGATGAAATAAGAAAAAAAAATCTATGGCTGAAAAACAATTTACAGAGTTAAACGAAAATGTGGGTAATGATCAATTTTATTAAATATAGAAGACAGAGCTGGGAAGAGGAGAAAACACTAGAGGGAAAAAAAAATCTCAAATTAGAGTGTATCTGAGGAAAACCATAGTGCTACAACAATTCCCCAACAAAATCAGAGGTCACTCAGAGAGGTGGAGAGAGAGATTTACTTGTCATACTGGTGGTCTCATGGGATCAGTCCCATTTTGGTGATAAAACCCAAAAATGGTAAGGTTTTATACGGTTTGTATGAGGAAACTTGTCATACCATCCATCATACCATAAGCATTCTTTATTGTTAGGAAGAGGGTCAAGGTAGCCATAGCTACTACTGTGGACAAACAGTATTCTGCAGGAACTTTCTGTCCAGCAAGCAGCAGTATCTAAGCAACAGACTCCCTCAAGCAGCAAGCCTGGGAAAGTAACAGAATCTACGCAGACTTGGGAAGTCTGTTTAGTAAGACAGATCTGGGTAAGCAAACCCATTTATAATGACCCAGGAAGATGAGAGCTAGTAGAGAACAAAACAGAAAAACCCTGAAAATTCTTACCAAATAAAAAATAATTTTAACTTGTGATTGAAAATAATGTTGAAACCATGGAGCAATTATATTAAATAAATAATATTTGGGGCCCTCCTTGGTGGTACAATGGGTTAAAGCACAGCACTGTGAAATTAGCCACAGCTTCTTCAGTGTGAGTTTCATCCTCTGCCAAGGAGGTGACCCACACGGTGCAGCAGACATCTCCTGTCTGTCTCCCTAGCTGCTCTCTTTAGTAGGTTCCTCAGTCTGTGTGTTCTGCTCCCCACTCTGTCTCTGGTGAATCCTCTCACTGCCCCTGCACTTCTGGCCTATGCACCAGTTATATGCATAAATAAATAAATATTTTAAAATAATACTTAGATATATCTTGGAAAAACTATATATTATGCATATATTATATATACATATATATTAGTTATCTGGCTGCTGTAATAAATTAGCACACCCTGCAGCTACTTTATAGCTCAAGGCTCTGTATTCACTTACCTGTAATAATTCAACTGTTTACTATTATCTCTGGAATTATGTGATTATATAGCTCTTTGTAGATTTCTTTGTGTGTCTCACACTAGAATGTGAGTTTTGTTAGAGCAGAGAATATTTGTGTTTGACCATTGCTGCCCTTCAGTAGCCAGAAATCTAGAGAAATATATTACAAATAACTGCCAAGTAATATATTTTACAACAAATATATGTAGATTGTACACATACACACACATATAAAACATACATAGATATAATCCAAAGATGGTTATCTTTGGACAGTAAGAGTATGTTTTCTGCTTTGTGTTGATATTCAAGGTTTATTTTTAGTGAACACATATTTTTAAAATTTAGGACCTATACAATTAACCAATTCTTAGAAACGGGTAAGACAAAAAGATAACTATCTGGGTTCTGGATACCTATATACCGATATATCTGATGCTGTATGCAGCTATGAGATTTCTGTCCTTTCTATGAACAAAGTAACCTTTAAAACCCTGTCATAGTGATACTAGTAGTTTTGGCATTGTGCTGTAAAATGTTACTTGTAGCTAGGCCAAAGGAAATGTTTTGTCCTATATTCACCATAGATATGATACAAACTAGAAGTGGGGAATGATACTGGAAGCTGAAGACCATAAATTTTTACAGGTGGTGCCCCCCAGAGGGCTTTGTTAATAGAAAATAGTGCACCCCAGAATGGTGCTAAAACTGGGGTGAAACAATGGAAAAAGTATGTAAGGGACACACCCAAGAGGGAGCTCTGGGCACACAAGAGAAGCTGCTGGAGAGAAGTTATTGCAGACCAGTGAGGGAAGCTGAGCTGAGGAAGACTACCACAGGGAGATAAGCTGGCAGGAGAAGCTGATTGCGGAAGCAACAGTGTTGCCTCTAGATGATGGTGAAAGGCCCTAGACAGTTCTTCCAGAGCTTCAGGAAGTGGGGCTTTGTGGGCACAGGCCACATGGCAGAGGCCATTGAGTAAGCCCTAGTACAGTCGACCTTTTGGGAAAGTTTTGTTAGGCGTGCTGGAGAAAGGGAAACTTGAAGAGACAGGCTTCTTGCAGAAGTGTGGCCTGAAGAGAATGGGAGACCTGGAAACAAGCATCTTGTGAAAATACATGAATATGGCTGCTTGTCAGGTCATTTGGCTGCTACAACTGTGAGCTTGAGTATTGCTCGTCTGATGCATTTTGGTAGCACAAGGAGCATCTCTTGTTGCATCTTTTGCTGTGTTTGTGAATTGGATCCTGGCCTATAGTTTGGCTGCCACATGTTCAGTGTGACAGGGAGATGCCATCTTAGACACGGGGCCTATCATGTGGGAGAGAACTTGCACATCCCCAGTGGCAGGAAGAAACCATCATTACAGTGGTCTTTGTGAAGGACAATACTGGATATGACTTTGAGTAAAGTAAACAACCATTATTGGACTCAGTAACTCTTGTTTACCCCATTTGTTAAATAAATCCCTGGTGTTATTTCCTATGCCTGAACAGTCTTGGCAATTGTATGCACAGGTGAAGAACCTAGACAGTATTTGGTAAAGTATTTGGACAGCAGGGTTTGACCAGTTTAATGGTCCCCAGCTACCAAGTATCAGTAGGAGCATTTCCATGGGAAATATATCCAAACACTCCACCACTAAATGTATTTAGATGGGACACAAGCCAGGTTCATTTGACTAAATAATAGGACTAATCATTGAAAACTGATAGATCAAATGGATTTCATTAAAACATCCAAAGAATAGTGAAAGTGAAAAGGGACTTAAGGGATGATTATAATCACATTAAAATGTAGGTTGTTTTCAGATACTGAAAAATTAAAATGGAACAGGCAATCACATATAGCAGTGTCAAGCGATGATCAAGAATCTTAGGTCCTCTGGGATTTGACACATTCCGTGGAGTCCTCATCTTTCTCTCATATTTGTCCCTCTAAAAGGCTTAATGTCAGGTGAGCTGAGAGGAGGGCATAGCATCCACCCTCTGTTTCAGCAAGCTTCAAACATTTCTAAAAGAAGGAATGAATGGTGTTTGGTAGAATTCTCACTTAACATTTTCTCATTATTTTAAAGAGACAATTCCAATGGAGATTATTATTATAATTTTATCTTTCATGGTTATATGCAAATGCAAATCTACTTACCTAAGAAAGTATTAAACACACATTTGGTTTAAAATTGAAATGCCACAGCAGATATTAGCATTTGAATTTTTTACTTACTTATTACCACTACCTTGCACAAAGATAGTAACTTCCAAATTAGCATATTATAATGTTGTAAAACAGAGGTAGCACATTTCAGCTAAGGAAATGTCTTTAAAGCAGCAAAAGTGGAAGAGTTCTCTGGAACTAAAAATGTTTTGTGCCTCGGGTACACATGACTGAAGGCTCCTTTATCTTGCCGCTGTAAAAACAATAGCTAACTCAAGTTTTGTTCTTCCTAAACACAAATCATTTGGGGAACCTTCTTTAAGAATACAAAATAACTAAGTTAATAGTTAGATAGAGATAAGTGGATGATCTCGCTAGCTGACTACTGAACTGAGGCACAAACTGAGGGAGAAGATGTGGGGATGGGGGAGAACAGGAAGGGCTGGAGGCGTGACTGTGGTGGTGGAGCATGGGGGACTTGGTGATGGAACAAGTGTCTTGGCGTGTGAGTAGGCTTGGAGTTTATATTATGTTAGTGTAAGACAAGTGAAGTTATCACTATTTCCACCCTCCCACCATTGGCATGGACCCACAGGCTGAGGGGTGTGGGTACAAGACATGCCTTCCTTTCATTGTGCACTCCTGGGCTCATGGAATACTGGTGTGTGCATGTGAGGTGAAGGCACCAATGTTGAGAGACAGGGGGGAAAAGGCAGATCCACTATGGGAAGAAGGCCACTCTTAGGCACAACCACCAGATGACACAAGACTGAGAATGCCTGAGAGAACTCCAGAGAGAGGCCTGAAAGAGAGGCTGGGAATCTCTGCTGTCTGCTAGCCCACTGGGGCTCCTGCTTGGCCCTTTCCTAGCTTCTTACATGTCCAGTCTCACTCCCTGGTGAGTTTGTGTACCTGGTTCCCCAAGACAGCATTCAAAGCCTATAAAGTCCACCAGAGTTTCCAGGACTCTTTTCATCCTTCTGCTCAAAGCAACAGTGAATCTGTTTTTGTGCATGCACTAGAATTAGCTTTATGAAAAATCTTAAATCTGGGATATTATCACAAATAGTATATGTGGATGTATTTATATTTTCATAGTTAGATGATAAGAACAACAGATTGTTCTCTTGGCATACTTATTTCAATATTCCGATGCATAATGTTACCCAATGCTTTCTATAGTTTATCCTACAGATAGTTCTTAAATTTTAAAAGACTTATACATACAAGAGCTGGGGTACAGGACAGAGGTGTGAGGGTGAGAGGATTCACCAGAGACAGCGGGAACAGAACAGACAGATCCACTGAAATGTCCTGGGAGCAGCAGGTGGGTCAGGAGATGTCTGCTGTGCCATGTAACGTGCTCTGCATGTCTTTTTGCATAAAATTTAAAGTTTTAAAACTATATTATTTTAAATACTAAAAGTACTAAACTTATATTTCTAGTTCTTAGGTTTTCATATTAGTCACCTAGACTGAGTTATTGGTTTGCAAACTTTGCTGTACATGGTGAACCAATCAGGAATCTTTAAGAGATAATGATTCCTGCAAAGTAATTTACAAATTATTGGATGTGGCAAGGGTTTGAAAGTTTTACCAACTTCCCAGTTGATTTTAATATGTAATAAAACTTGGAACTAATGATCTAGTATGCATATTTTTTTTTCTCTATGGGCATAGAGAAACCTTAAACTTACCAAGACAAAGGGTGCTATTATAAATAAATGTTAGTGTATTTCACTCTGATGAAAACATAATCATCAGAGAAATTAAAAATACTAATATTTAGGCTCTGCTTTCAGAGATTCTGACATAAATGTCCTTGGGTTCACAACTAAAGTCATACCAAGGAATTCTAAAGTGTAGTCAAGGTTGAAATTCCTGAGTAAAATATAAATATCTTGTGTCATAGTGTGAACTTCTCAATTGCTCAGACAGCATATCTGGATAAATTGAGTTTCAGGTGGTAACAGTGGTAGCTCTCCACTTCCATCATTCTCCCCACACCTCTCTGTTTTTTAAGATTTATTTATGTATGCATACAGAACTGGGGTACAGGCCAGAGGATTAATCAGAGACAGAGCTGGGAACAGAGTAGGCAGATCACAGAAGGACACTGCTGAATGGAGCAGCAGGCACAACAGGAGAGATCTGCAGCACCATGTGGGTCACCTCCAGGGTCAGGGATCCAACTTGCATGGAGACAGCCACAGCTCGCTCACAGTGCTGCGTCCTAACCCTTTGTGTCGCCAGAGAGGGCCCTCATCCCACTTTTCCCCTTATCTTTTATTTTTCTCCACCTCCTCCTTCTACATTTTTCCTTATGGTCCATCCTGTCTCTTTAAAGACACACAATGAAGTTTACTTTCTACACAGTAGTGCCAAACTTTTCTCAGCTGTATCATATATACTCATTCATTCACTCAATCAACAAACATACAAAGTGTGGCAGCCTTGTGGAAATAGCTCCTATCCAGAAATCTAGAGAAAAAGTCACAGTAGAAAAAGGTTGTTATTCACTGAATGTGTTCCCC
>NW_004567104.1:4046106-4056668 GCF_000260355.1 Condylura cristata
ACCCACTGCTCCCCTCAGCAGTGTACTTTGTCAATCTGCCTTTTCTGCTCCCTACTCTGTCTATGGTGAATAATCTAAATTCCCCTGCATCTCTGGTCTGTACCCCAATTCTGTATGCACAAATAAAAATCTTAAAAAAAAAAATACTGGGGCATTCCCTGGTGGTGCAGTGGGTAATAAACATAACACTAAGAAGCTAAAGCCATGTCAGTATGCGTCCCCGGAGGTGACCCACATGGCGCAGCAGACCTCTCCTGACTGCCACTGCTCCCCTCAGCAGTATTCTTTGTTGATCTGCCTGTTCTGCTCCCCACTCTGTCTCTGGTGAATTCTCTCACCTCCCCTTCACCTCTGGCCTGTACCTCACTTCTGTGTGCATAAATAAATGAATAAAACTTTAAAAACAAAAACAAAAAACAAAAAAACAAACAAAAAAATTTCATTTATCTGAGATGAGTTTAGACTTTTGATGATTGTAGACTTCTACAAATCCATATTAGCAAAAGTTACAATAAGGATATTTTAGAATAGTTTGCATGTTCATATTTGTGAGCGATTCTGGAAGTGAGGAAATGCAAGATTTAAAAGAATGAGGCTATGAGAAATCCAAACATACATTTTGCTGCACAACCATCCCAAGCTGGGTAGCTTCATTGTCAATTCTCAGGTATGAGAAGGGAATAGTGGAGCCCTCAGTATCACTTTACAGGTTTAAATGACAAAGGTGCAGATGGGGAGACAGCTACTGGGCCCTCTAGCCACAAGCCATGCTGCTGACACAAGCTCCAGAGCTGAGGAGCCACTCTTAGCCCACAATTGCAGGCACAGGTGTTCCCACTTACCTGTGTGCAGGCTGCGAGCTGTGTGGTCCAGGTATGCATAATCAAAGGTGCACATACCTCTTGGCCCAGGCATCCGAGCAGCTCCCTAGGGGGTGTGCAAGCCCGAAGGAGCTAGCTATGGAGGACAGTGTGGAAGGAGAGTCGAAAGAAGAGGCCAATTTGAATCCATTTTCCCTACAACTACTTGCCCAGGGCTTTTTTTTTTTTTTTTTAAACACCCTATAATCTTCCAGGTATTTCCTGTAAGTTTCAGTTGGAGAAGAATGTGGAACACTGTATCCATTACACACAAATGTAAAACAAATTGTTAACAGGCTGCCTTTTCTGCTCCTCTCTTTAATGTCCACAGTAAACAAGTGAATGTCCACTGCTGGCCTTCCCGCATGAAGGTACACTGGTCTTGACTCTCTGGTACTATATAGCATTGGAAATGGAGGTATTAGCTAGATCAGCTTCAAAGGGATACGTGTTCAGTCTGCTGCTCAGATGATCTATCAAGATTGCAACTGAAGGTGCTGCTTTATGCAGCTTATGGTGATCTACCTTCACATGCCAAGAGTCAGCAGTCTTCTTCACTGTCCACGCAGGTAACTTATAGGAACTGTGGGCAGAACACACAATGCCCACTTTCTCCAAGTATAGTATAGTGACCATCATAACCTGATGGCCTCTTGGCAACCCATATGCTTTAGTATTGGTCTCTCACCTAGGGGCTAACATTTGTGTGGGCAGCTCAATTTTGTGCATGTAAAACTGCCTTCACCACATGTACGCTCAGGTGAAATCATCTGGCTGTGTTCTCCAGCCACAAACTGTGGAGTACATCCACCCCCAGGCTGCACCCTGAGATTGGCAACACTTCCACTTTACTCCTTTTAGGGTATTGCCCAAAACCCGGGGTATTCTTACTGCTGTCACCTTGACATTCCAGCCTCCATAGTTGTCAATATAAAAAGCAGACTCCTGAACTAAGGTTAATCCTGGACAGATGCACCTGGTCTGGGGCCCAGTGGATACGAAGCTCCACATGTGGCCTCTGGTCCCCTCCTGTTTTCTATGGATGGGTTTCTGGGCCTAATCCTGTTCAGCAGTGAACAGGTCATCACCCATGAGTGATTTTAAAAGACCCAAAGACTATCTTATCTTTTTCAGTATCCGTTTGGCTGCTTACCAACCACTTAGGGATACCTGACCTGGCACCAGCCTTGGGCCTTAACTAGCCTGGCTTTTTGATACATCACTCATGTGGCTGCAGAGGGTCTAGCAACAGCTTCCTTGCTCAGCCTGTCTTGGGAGGCTCTCGAGCCTACCGAGGGAGGTCCACTGGCCACCCTTTGATTTTCACCTTGTGGCAGGTGCTAGAGAGTGATCCTTTCTACCCCACCAGATCCCACAGACATAACAGCCAACATGCCATATACCTGACTTCCGATGGAATTGTGTGTCCAAGTCTATCGGCTTTGAGTTACCATGGGTGGGCTCCAAATGACAGACAGGGTTCTTTCATTTTTTTTTTCCCTGATGTGTCTGTTGATTCAGGGGTAGTAGGATGATCCTTGTAGGCTATCGCCTTCTCTGCACAAGGTCTCAGGTGACCCACAGTGTCAACTTGTTCTGAAGCTATAGACCCTGTACTCCAGCAGCATAGTTAGTGCTTTCTGCAACTCAGGGACATTCATACCTCCCAGCCCCACCTACCCCATGTTCTCTGTGCTCTGTCTCCTCTCTGCAGTTCTGTCTCCCCCCTCATAAGCTTGATCTCCTCAGAACTGAGGAGCCACGTTCATCCCCGCTCACAGGTGAATATATGCACAGATGTTCTGTGCTCTCTGGGCCCAGGTGTCCATAATCATAGGTGTCCGTGCCCCATATCCATACCTCTGGCCACCGAATCCATGAGGAAGCCAAAGCGGAATGCAAGATTTTGGGTGGTAATTTCAGAGGCCAGCACAGGGACAGAAAAAAAGCCTGATTTAACTCAACTTCCTCTACACATATATTTTAAAAGTAGAAAACAGAAGTGATTGTATTATCTACATTTTATCAGTTGGCGGCAAGATTTTGTTTTGTCTTGGAGTTTGCAATTGACCTCACCTGTTATTCTAAAATTCCATCTTTCTTTATACAAAGAGAGTGTCAAATATTCCCTGTATTTGCTTTAATATCTGTCATTGATATTAAATTCATGAATCGATAAGAAGAAATATTATAAATTATAATATTAAGTGTTTCAAGACCTAATTAATTTTGAAAATAAACTTTTTTTAGTAATTGGCAATAAAATTAGCGAGAAACAGCTCAAATACAATGCAGATTTTTTTTAGAAGAAATGATCTTAAAGTTATTCAGGAAAGAGAAAGTTTGAAGCTGTAAATTATTTAATATTCATAAAATTAATTGTCAAACATTCATTGTGAAACTTAACCAAAGATGTTCTAGTCATTTGGGTGTCAAACTGTTAACTACACTCCAAGTAAAAGATGTAAATAATCGATATAATCCTTGTTTCTGTGATACAATTTTCTTACTAGGTGTGTAAAATAACTGATTATATATTTTTCATTTATCTATAGGAAAAGGAACCTATAGGAAAAGCGTGAACCTATTAATTAGAGACCTGCACAACTTTCTTTCTTACTAGTATAATCGTTAAATTGATTTTTCCAATCCATCATGTAATTGTTCCAGCGATGGAATCCTGCTTTCCACTCTCGTTCTACTTCATCAGTATTTCCTGTAAAACATGAGATGGAGGGTATTAATCTAAATTTTCAGCATTTCTTATGGCAAGTGAAAAATAATTTTGATTGCAGATGTCATTTTCCTCAAATACTGCATACCCATTTTTTTTTTTTTAAGATTTATTTAGTTGTTCATTCAGAATGGGGGTACAGGCCAGAGGCTCAGGGGCGGCGAGAGGCTTTACCAGAGATAGAGGGGGGAGCAGAAAAGGAAGATCTACAAAGTACACTGCTGAGAGGAGCAGTGGGCGGGTCAGGAAATGTCTGCCACGCCATGTGGTCACCTCCGGGGCAGGCGGGAATCGAACTCATGCGGAAGTGGCTTAAGCTTCTCAGTGCTGTGCTTTAACCCGCTGCGCCACCAGGGAGGGCCGCACACCCATTTTTAACTTTTATCAGCTTCTCTCAGTACATAAAAGTAGTTTAATAAAATGTTACATATTATAAGAAAATTATATTGTTATTATCAAATTATGTTAAATGCATGCTTAATAATAATAGAATGTAAATATATGTTATGGCACTCATTTATAATAATAAATCTTATTTAATGCATCTAGCTTACATACATAATTTACAGCAGAAAATTTTACTTGGAAAAATGTCTATGTGAATATTAACTAATGTATTGGATAATGTTTTCATTGGCATCCTGTATAGATTTGTATTTATGTAACAGGGTGGTAGCCAGGAAAAGTGGAGATTTCAGGTTTCTTGCCCAACCCAAGAAATAGTGAAGCTCAAGGTGAGAAAAAGTAGGAGGGGAGAGGATTGGAGAAAAACATTCAAGAAGTAAAGAGAGTGAGAAGGATTTTTTGAGGAGGAACAGGGAGCATAAACTAGCTAGCTCCTTGGACAGAACTGGCTGAAATGCAGGTGGGCTAGTGGCCTTTTGCGAAGTTAATGATGGCAGCTTTTATCTGGATTTTGCTCCTTTGGTCCTAGAAACTTTGGGCTCCTTTTGACCCTTTTCTGTGGATCTCCACCAGAAGGTGTTTAGATTTGTGGCAAGATTTAGGGGTTTTGTTTGGGCCAAACTTGTTTGGCTGGACATTTACCCATATGCATGAGGAGATGGGTAACTTTGGGTGTTTGATTTAGAAGCTTTATTCTCCCCCTTTTCTGTATTACGCACAATAGTATTATAGTATGTTCCATTAAAGGTCTTATGAACAGGAGTATGTTTTGTCATAATGCATAGTAGAGGATAAAACCTATTTAGAGTGAGCAAATTTGGAGTTTCTGGGTCCCCCTTTTTCCTTTCCTATTGAATGTATCCTGTATTACAATATTTTAATTTAAAATAATACTTACTCATTTAAAGCCATTTACTAAGGCTGTTATATGAACACAGTTTATTAAATCCTTTGCAATTCAGAGAAATGATTGCAGCAACCTTTGCTTTTCAGCATTTCAGTTTATGTGCCATGGGGGAAGAGTGTTCAATCCAGAAATAATGTGAAGCAATGAACTAGAAAAGGTGTATGAGTGACAAGGAACATAAAATCTTGATTTATTAGATAGCATACTACATTAAACACAGTAAAAATTGGAAACAATGGAAATTCTTAAATTATAAGTCTTTAAGATAATGCTCAAACATTATAGATTCCCTAGTTTGTAATCCTAACCAAAAGTAGGAATTTAACTGACTTTAAAATTATTAAAGACTTTAACATACATATATTTTGCATGAATTCACAGGCCCTTCAGAAGAATATCTGCACTAAAATATATCTATCTCCACATGCTCACTCGTGTCTGAGTTCATCAAATCTACAAGGGAGAGTGTCAGTAATCATTATTACTAAGTGTAAATATTATTTATGAGAAAGATAAAAGGAATAAAAGAGGAAGAGAAAATGAAAGCTGGCAGTGAATTTAAACTTCAAATAGCGATCAGACTTGTCAACTACTGTAGTTATTATGTTTTTGCTATCAGTTTATTTTGAACCTTAGAACCACTTTTAAATCATTTTAGATGAAAGGAACAATAATTTGTAGAAATATTATATTTACTCATTCTGCAGCAATATTTTGTTGGTTTAGACTCTGTGAACATAATAAAGTAAAACGAAGCTCTAATTATTATGTGAAAAAGGTGTGAATCTGTGAATAGATATTCTCAAGTGCACTACATACAGATCCCTCAATAATGCTTATACTTTATTAAAGTTATATGAAAAAAAATCACTTTTATTAAATCTCTTAACAATGGAATGCATGACAACTGCCCACATATTAAAAATTCAGCTGCACTGCATTTAAGAAATATATGTAAATGAGCATAGACATAACAGAAAGCAAATATGTATCACACATACAAATTTGGAAAATAATCACACACTGTGAATATTAGGCATGGTACAAATAAATGCCAAAAATCAATTGGTAAATAATTATGTTTTATCAATATTGATAAAACTTGCAATATTATTAATTTTTCCTAAAAATAATCATTAACATTATATAAAAATATTATTCACATTATAAAGATACATTCAGATGATTTAACTCATTTCTAAAATAAAAATAGATCAGTTATACATAAAGATATTAAATAACTCTGTCATGTACCTAGTGATAATTTAGATAATTTCAAAATAATCTTAAAGGAACATATTGCATTTTTGGTAAAGAAAAATGTTTCAAAATGTTGTTATATTGATCCACCCACACAAATAAGCTCATTAAATTTAATTTGTAAAACAGAAAGCAGTATAATATGTTTTTAAAAGTAAAATCTAAGGCCTCTTTGGTATTGCAATAGTGTAAAGCTTCAGTACTGTGAAGTTAGTAGCGGCCACTTCAGTACTAGTTCAATCCCTGTCCCAAAGTGACCCACATGGCACAGCAGACCTCTCCTGTTTTGCTCACTGCTCCCCTCAGCAGTGTACTTCGTCTTACTGCCTGTTCTGATCCCCTCTCTGCCTGTGATGAATCCTCTCACCTGTACTTCTGGTCTGTACCCAAGCTCTGCATGCATAAATAATAAATCTTTAAAATAAACGAAAATAAAAAAGTAAAATTTATGTCAAATTTTAAAATGTGTAAATAATATGTAAGTTAGATTTTCTATACTAATTGTGATTGCTTTTGAATATTTATAACCAGCATATAATATATAGATAAAGAAAAATTTTTCAAAAACCATTCTCTGAATGGCATGGAAAAGCAAATTTACAAGTTAAAAAAATAAGGTATGTGAATTTATGGGATATTTTCAAATTTGTATTCATAGGGACATTTTAGTATTAAATGCTTTCATGTTGATACAAAAACTAGTTTATGAATAATTAAAAAAATAAGAATCTAGAATATTCCTGACAGAACAAATAAGCAAACACTATTAAATGCAAATTTGAGATTTGAATAGTTTGCAACCAGAAACAACTGTAGTTAAATATTTTTATACAAAAACAAAAATGCAATTTTGGAGTCATTTTTAAAGTGTGTGTGTGTGTGTGTGTGTATGTATCTATATACATATATGTATGTATATACACATAACATATACATCTGACACATAAAATGCAATAAATATAAAAGAAGCTAGGATATTCTTAATATAAACAAACCAACAAAGACAAATAGGAATTTGGATAAATGGTGCTTCTTCAGAAATGAAGGTTATATAGATGTGATATGATAGAAATTACAGGGACACAAGGTAGAACAACTAATTGCAATAAAAACCAATAAATTTACAAATCAATTA
Source organism: Condylura cristata (assembly GCF_000260355.1). NCBI lineage: Eukaryota > Metazoa > Chordata > Mammalia > Eulipotyphla > Talpidae > Condylura > Condylura cristata. The sequence continues at coordinate 4,053,408 of NW_004567104.1, forward strand.
ACAAAGCATGTCAGTTTCCCATTTAAAAATAAGTAAGTTACTTCACTTAGCATAACATTTAAATTATTTACTAAGACATGCAAACTTAATCTCATAACCTTGCTTATTTGAGTTTTGTTTGTCGATTTTGCCTTCCTGGTCAAATTCAAAGCAAGTGTCTTCTCCTTTACACAGTCCCAGGTACCATGACTCCTCTATGTCCTTAGGCTAGTGGACCTTACCTTATGTAACTAGCTTTTTAAAGATCTAACTTCTAGAGTAGCTCCCAGAAAAGGGTAGCACAAAATGACCTTTATACATATTAATAACATTAATATAATATCTATAATAACAAAAATAATATCTCTACTAGGTCTCTTGTTGTACATGTGAGACATGTTCTAAAAATATTTTTTCAGAGAGACTTTTTTTAATGACCTAAAGAAAAACAATATGATTTAAATAAAATACCTGATTGCTTATATATGTGTGTGTGTGTGTGTGTGTGTGTGTAGTATATGTGTATGTGTATATGTGTTTGCGTATATATATATATATATATATATATAAATTTATTTATGCATATAAGAACTGGGCTACAGGCCAGAGGTAAAGGTAGTTAGAGGATTCACCAGAAATAGAATGGGGAGTAGAAAAGGCAGATTGGATGAAATACACTGCTGAAGGGAGCAGTAAGTAGGTAAGGTGATGTCTGCCCTGATTGTGGGTCACCTCCCTGGCTAGGGATAGAACTTGTGCTGTAATATCAGTAGATAGCTTCATAGTGCTATGCTTTAACATAGTGTGCCATCTTTTCTCCCAGTTATATATTTCTGGGTAATTGGTACTATGAAAAATTCTGTTTTATTTTAATTTAAAATTATTTCACAGGCCCTCCCTGGTGGCGCAGTGGGTTAAAGCACTGCACTGGGAAGCTGAAACCACTTCCGCATGAGTTCGATTCCCGCCTGCCCCGGAGGTGACCACATGGCGTGGCAGACCTCTCCTGACCCGCCCGCTGCACCCCTCAGCAGTGTACTTCGTCGATCTGCCTGTTCTGCTCCCCGCTCTGTCTCTGGTGAAGTCTTTCGCCACCCCTGAGTCTCTGGCCTGTACCCCAGTTCTGTATGCACAAATAAATAAATCTTTAAAAAAAAAAATTATTTCACAGCTTTAATTCAATAATTTATCAAAGTATAGTTTTAAAATCCATATCCTCTCATCCCTATTCATGTTGATTTTTAGCAAAAAACATTAAATTATATTTTAAGGAATTTAAATATATATATATATATACACATATATGTATATATATAGCTTATAACTATATATGTGCTTATATTTTGTAGTTTACAGGAAAATAAACTTTTTAAAAATAAAAATGTAAATACTATCTAGGTATACATGAATAAAGTTAAATTCTGAAATTTATTTTTCTAAAAATATATTGCCTAATGGAAGAGTAGAAAATATCAAAATTATATCCCATACTCAAAAACTATGAATAATTCAATAACATGTAATTACTTAATTTATCTTAACTCTTGTTGACTTGTATAGTCCTTGAGAAAAGAATATTTCATTATATTTGGATAACAACTTTAGCTTACATTTTATGGCATATTAATTGTACTTCAAGTTAATATGTGGTATTAAGTATAAAATGAATAAACAAATATATGTATAATTTTATACATATAATATGTTAATTATATACTTATATTTTGTTGAAATATTATTGATGAATTATACTTTATAAAAATGATAGGTATATATGTTGTCATATTATTAGTTAATAAATCATAATTCACAGTTATAAGTTTTTCTTGTTTGAGACCATATAATTATTATTCTGTTTCTTATTCCATATATTAAATGAAATGGTACATTTAACTAGTGTTTGCTTGAACTAACTAACCACATTAAAATTATTTTATGTTGCACAAATTATTTTTCTGAATATAAAACAGAGATTTTGTGTGTGGCTTTAGGGAAATATAAAAAATTGAATAAATCATATGTTTGACGATTCACCAGGTAAAGAGAAAGGACTAGCCATGAGAGAGAATACATGATGGAAACAATGAGTCCAACAGGTGTAAGTGGGATAACTGAGTAGATATTTTGATTTCTATAGGATAAGAATAGATGATAAGAGACCTGACACAGGAAAAATCCTGGTAAACTTTAGGAACAAGAAATAAGTCCTAGTAGTGATAATAAGGAAGAATAAAATCAAAATGAAATCAAGGTCAAGGGGTGAGGTACTGGTACAAAAATATTAAGAGATTTGTAAGTAATTCTGAGGATATGAGCTTCTGTTCAAGAGAAGAATGGGGATTAATTGGAGATCATGAGAATTTGAGAAGCACTGCATTTTTTAAATTATCTCTGGCTATTTGATCTGAAATTTCTCTGGAAAGTAACATTAATAAGGCCCTCCCTTGTGGTGAAATGGGTTAAAGAGCAGCACTGTGAAGCTAGTTGCAGCTTCTTGAGCTTTCTACCCCCAGCCAGGGAGATAACCCAAATGGTGCAGGAGAACTCTCCTATCTCACTGGCTGCTCCCCTAAGCATTGCACTTCGTTGATCTGTCTGTTCTGCTCCCCACTCTGTCTCTGGTGAAATCCCTCACTGCCCCTGCACCTCTGACCAGTGCCCCAGTTCGATTTGATAAATAAATATATATTTTTTAAAGAAAGTAACATTAGTAGTCATTTAATAAAGAGTTCCCTTCTACCACATGGCTAATAACTTTTTTTTTTTCCAAACTTCAGCTTATATACCAATCATGTTAATCATTAGACTTAGTCTTCTCCTATAGTCTTGTTTCATACTGAGTGAAGTAGAAATGATTGGGAATTATTTTCAATATTTCAGCTGATGAGAATAAGTATTTTCAAATGGTGAATATGAGGGAAATATTAAAAATTATTACTACATGATAAGTATTAAACTATTGTCAAAGTACTGGTCACAAAAGAACAAATGATTTAATAAGAAAATATTAGAACGAGGAAGAATTGAGGGGAGTATTTCAGAGCATTAATGTTCTAATTTTGTTCAAGAAAATCTGACCTTAGTCTTTTCTCTCATTTTGAAGCTAATTTCTTAACTTACATTTTAATGTTGGTTTCCCAATACCTGGTAGGTCAAATGACTTGCCATAATTTAGAAGTTTCTCACAGCTACTTTTTTGGTGTTATCCTATCCTTCATCAACTACACAATATTGGTTGAATACTTGCTTGTATTATTCAAAGTGCACTAGTCATTTTTTTTT
>NW_004567104.1:4057533-4062342 GCF_000260355.1 Condylura cristata
ATTTTGTTTAGTTATGTTTTTCTTTTCTTTTCTTTCTTTCTTTTTTCTTTATTATTATTATTATTATTATTTTTTGTTTGAACTACAGTTGTGTCTATTTAGCCATACCTGAGAAACTAAGAGAGAACATGAAAATAAAAGTCAACTTGATAATGTAGGTAATAATAGATTGGTTAAATTGATACTGAGTTGTGCTGAGCATTATACTAATTAAACCATATATTTATGTACTTGGGAAATCTCTTCTGTCTCTTTTATTGTTTAATTTCCTGTTTGTTAACCAGCTATTAGGGAGTGGATGATTCTTTACACAGTAATTCACAAACTGACAAGTCATCATGTCAAAACTTTAAGCATGTGATAAAATACTAGAATGAAATCTACTATAAATTCAGTAAATGCTTTTTGAAGACCTTGTGCATTGTTAAAGTGAAATAAGAGATACTTTGATATATCACTTGACCAAGACCTTTTGTTTTATTTTGCTTTTAAATATGAATATGATACTCAGCCCTCTTAAAATTATGTTAGTTATATAGTTTCCCTCTCCAGACAAAATTTCCAGACATGCTGATTAAAAAATACACTAAATCGGCCCTCCCTGGTGGCGCAGCAGGTTGAGGCACAGCACTAGGAAGCTGAAGCCACTTCTGCATGGGTTCGATCCCTGTCTGCCCCAGAGGTGACCACATGGTGTGGCAGACCTCTCCTGACCCGTCCGCTGCTCCCCTCAGCAGTGTACTTTGTCGATCTGCCTGTTCTGTTCCCCACTCTGTCTCTGGTGAATCCTCTCACCCTCCGCATCTCTGGGGTACAAACCCCAGTTCTGTGTGAATAAATAAATAAATCTTTTTAAAAAATACACTAAATCATTGGTTGTGACACATGCTGAATAACAGCTACATTAAATCATCCTACTAAGTGGTCAACCCAAATTTTATGTAAGTTTTTACAGTTATATGAGGTCTTTTCTATTTTGGGCTACCAACAACATTTAATGATATATTCAAAGGTCAAAAGATAAAATGATACAACTAATGTTTTTCTTTATTGGGAAGATATGAAGGTCACATTTTTTCCCTTTAAATAAATTTATTCTGACCTTCAAAGAAGATAAAATATTATCTATTGATAATAGTTTTCCCATTTCTCTTATATTTTTTTCATTTTTAATCATTATTAGATACTGAGTTTATAGCCTTAATGAAAATATGAATTTTATAACATTCAAAAAATAACATAAATGTGTGTAATACAGTCTGACAGTTAAGTGAAGGATTTATGTGTTACAAGTCTATGGAACATTTTATTTAGTGCTTATTGCCAAATGTAAACTACTGCTCAATAGTCTGGATTTCCATCTTGATTAAGGAAAATATGTCCCCTTTAAAGAAACCCAACTGGTAGTTACTCTTTGAAATATCTTTGTAGCTCTTCCTTCATAAAAATTTCAGCCTAGGTTATCTGAATAACACCCTTTTTCAAATAATTGAAACAGTTTGCTGTTATACAACTTGAAGTATATAAGATAGTAAGAAAATATGTTCTTGATATTGTTAGTCATCCTACACTACTTATGAAACTTAAAAACATGTACACCTCATAGAGACTGTAACTCACACTACTGGAAGACCATTGGTTCAATGAGGAGAACTAAGAAAAAATTAAAAAAAAAAAAACAAACCTTGAAAAGACTGGCAATGCTGACACAACTCTCCAAAACTTATGGGGCATTTTAAAAGCAGTGATAACAGGAAAATATAAAGCAACACAGTCTCACAAAAAGAAACAAGAAATAATTCAAAGAAACAACCCAATCTCCAAACTTAAAGAACTGGAAAAAATAACAACAAAATAACCCAAAAGCCAGTAGAAGACAGGAAGTAATAAAAGTCAAAGTAGAAATAAATTAAATGGATGTTAGGGAAAACAATACAAAAAATCAATGAAACCAAAAGCTGGCTCTTCAAAAATATAAACAAGATAGACAGACTACTAGCTAAGCTCACAAATAAAAAAAAAAAAAAAATAAGAGCAAGCACACATAAACAGGATCATAAATGAAAGAGGGGAAATCACAACAGATATAGCAGAAATCAAAAGAATAATCAGTGAATAATACAGTCAGCTATATGCAAACAAGTTCTACAATCTTGCAGAAAGGATAAATTCCTACAACTCTACACTCACCTAAGGCTAGATAAAGAAGAAAAGGAACAACTAAACAGGCCAATTACAAGCAAGAAAATTGAAGAAGTAATCAAAACCCTCCCCAAAAATAAAAGCCCAGGACCAGATGGATTTACAAATGAATTTTACAAAAAGTTCAGAAACTACTGCCATTCTGTACAAACTCATTCAAAAAATCAAAAAAGAAGCAAAACTACCAAATACATTCTACAAAGCAATGTCACACAAATACCAAAACCTAACAAAGAAAATACAAAGAGGAAAACTTAAGACCAATCTCCCTAATGAACACCGATGCAAAAATCCTCAACAAAATCTTAGTCAAGAGAATCCAACAATGCATTAAAGTAATAATACAACATGACCAAGTGCGTTTTATGCCAGAAGTACAAGGATGGTTTAACATCAGCAAATCAATTAATGTGATGCATCACATTAACCAACAGGAAAAAAAAAAAAAGTAATAATCAGATCAATAGATGCAGAGAAGCTCAACACCCATTAATGTTTAAGGCCCACAAAATCCTTGGAATAGAAAGAACAAACCTCAAAATGGTACAAGCTATACATGAAAAACTCATAGTCAATATTACCCTCAACGGAGAAAAGCTGAAAGCCTTTCCTTTGATATCAGGAACAATACAAGGATCTCCACTATTGCCACTGCTCTTCATCATAGCATTGGGAGTTCTAGCCAGAACAATAAGACAGGAAAAAGATATACAAGGAATCCAAATAGGGAAAGAAGAAATAAAACTGTATTTATTTCCAAACAATATGACAATTTACATGGGAAATCCTAAGAAATCCATAGAGAGACTAATAAAAACAATCAACCAGTTTAGTTAAGGTAGTAGCATGTAAAATCAACACACAAAACAGAGGCCTTCCTATATACAACCAATCAGAAAAGTAGAAGTAACTAAAAATAAAAGAAAAGAATCCCCTTTTCAATTAAAACAAAAATAATTAAGTGCCTATTAATCAACCTAATGAAAAAGGTAAAAGACCTACACAAAGAAAACTACAAAACACTGTTAAAAGAAATACAAGAAGGCATCATGAAATGGAAATATGTCCCCTGCTGATGGATCAGGAAAAATAACATCATCAAAATGGCCATCCTACCAAAGTGATATGCAGATTTAATGATACCCCAATAAAATTCTCAATGACCTTCCTCAAAGAAATAGAACAAATATTGATGAGATTAATATGTAACTATAAACAACCACAAATAGCCCAAACTCTCGTGACTAAAAAAAAGGAAATTTTAGAATCACAGTCCCAAACTTCAAACTATACTACAAAGCCATAATAATCAAAGTTGCATGGTATTGGAAAAGAACAGACACATAGACCGTTGGACTCAAATAGAAAACCCAGAAATAAACCTACAGGTTTATGGACTGCTAATCTTTGACAAAGGAACACAGAATATTCAATGGAACAAAGAAAGTTTGTTCAACAAATTGTGCTGGGAAAACTGGGATCCTATATGCAGAAAAAATGAAACTAGATCACTACCTTGCACAATACACAAAAAAACTCAAAGTGAATTAAAGACATAGCTGTCAGACTGAAACCATAAAATACATGAGAGCAAAGATGGGTAAAACACTACACAACATACACCTTAGTAACATCTTTAAAGATACAGGACCCAACACAAAAATAGTGAAGGAAAGGATAAACAGATGGGACTACATCAAGTTAAGGAGCATCTGTGTAGAAAAAGAGAGATTTCAGAAAACAAACAGACATTCCACTGACTGGGAAAATTTTTCTCACATAATACTGGTGATAAAGTATTTATCACAAAGATATACAAAGAACTGATGAAACTCAACAAAAATAAACAAACCCAACAACAAAAAAAAATGGGTAGAATAGCTAAAAAGATGCTTTCCAAAGAAGAAATGCAGATGGCTAACAAGCATATGCAAATATGTTCAACATCACTTGTAATAAAGGAGATACAAATTAAAACCACAATGAGATACCACCTCACACCAGTGTGAATGACATATCTTAAAACAACTAGCAACAACAAATGTTGGCAAGGATGTGGAGAAAAAGGAACTTTCCTGCGCTGATGATGCTAATACAAACAAGTACAACCACTATGGTAAACTGTTTGGAGATTTCTCAAACTGCTAAAAATGGAGCTTCCATATGACCCAGCAATCCCACTTCTAGGTATCTACCCAAAAGGCACAACCAATCACTGATTCAAAAAGACACCTGCACCCCATGTTATTGTTGCTTTATTTACAATAGGAAAAACATTTAAACAACACAAATGCCCAAAAGTAGATGACTGGATTAAAAAGATATGGTACATATACACAATGGAATATTGCTAAGCAATCAAAAAAGATAAACACATGCCTTTTGCATTAACATGGATGAAAATGGAAGAGATTATGCTTAGTAAAGTAAGTCAGAATGAAAAATAGAAATGCCAGATGGTTTCACTCATAGCAGGAGCATGATGACTAGGGAGAAAAATAATAATGATGAATAACTATGTACCAGCGATATATAGTGGGGAATGGGATAAAAAATTGGGGAGGGGGGAGAGTGTATGGGGCTATGGTGATGGAACATGGGTTAATT
>NW_004567104.1:4062477-4094508 GCF_000260355.1 Condylura cristata
ATATATATATATTCAGCATGGTCATGTTTGTTCAATGGAATTCTTCATTAGTGATGTGTAGAGTATTGATGTTACAATTGGTAGGTCATTTCATTTATATACCTTTTTCTTATATACACAATATACCTTTTGGATGGAATTTTCTGAAAAAAAAATAGTTCTAAACAAAAAATTCTATTTTCAAGACATATGAAACTGTTCCAAAGTATGGACATAAACTGTAATAAAATATGGTATTTCCATATACCTCAATGCTTTGCTCTAACTAGAAAATTATTTATACTGGATAGAAAGGAACTGTAGGTAGCACCAAAATTAGGCTTTTACTAATTTATTCTGCATTATGACCTTGGAATATTTAGAGATATAGATTTTGAAGTACATCTTAAAAAATGTATCTATCAAATTTTATTTTACCAACAACCAAAATTTCCACAGGTGTTTGAACTAGATCAACTCAGTTTAGTTTACAATAATTAGTCTTTTAAAACACCCACATATTACTCTTATTTCCTAACTTTGACCCTCTCATTTATAAACATTTTAAGTAAAGATCAATATTGTGCAATCTGTGATATTTAAATGGTAACTCTTTTTGTTTTTTGGCAGATATAACACATTACCTCATTGTTATTCACACCCAGAGGACACAAGGGCAGCACTGTAGCTCTGCCAAGGGCTGCCAAACACCCATCTCTGGACATATATTATGTCACAGAACTTTTGGTAATACACAGAGCAATACTATATCAGAGACATCTCCTAAACAGATGGGGTAGATAATTATAATTTTGGTGAGTGATATCTGATCAGCAAAAGGTATACTAAGCAAGTACAGGCAGCAATGCCAATTCTTGCCTGAAACCAAAATCCTAAATTATCTAAACAACACAATAAAAATATTCACTATACTTTGATACCTAATACATAGTAGCTTGAAAAATACAGTATTATAGTGAACAGAATGATGAAATCTAAATCATCTGGTCACACTGGGTTTTATGATTGATTGTCATGTACTTTTAGATGAGAAATAAAAATATGAAAATAGACGGGAAGAGTCATATGAATCATGATGGATGATTTAATTACTTTAAAACCAGTAATGGTTCTCAGAGAATATGTGATCATTAGAGATGATCATTAAGTTTATTTGAATATTATCTTACTAGTACTTTAAAATAATATAGTGATCAGATACAGTTCACTAGGCATTGCTTATATAAGCACAAATATTTTCTGAAAGTTAACTAAGTGATTGTTCATTGTATCATGCAATAAATGCTTCTCCTTAGATAATATTTTCATACACAAAATATTGAGAAATATTTTGATTGTGTTTTTTTAATATGTAAGTTTTGGTGGTTTTCTCCCCCTTATAAACCAAAAGTACCATTATTTAAAAATAAGTGTGTTTTTAATGTCTTCTTGTGTATAAATTATATTTAGTTTTTTATTTTATCATCATTATGTTTAACATTATAATGTTTCTTTTATAAACTTTATTTCTTAATTGATTAATACTATAAAATTAAATTGGGAAAATGTGTCATTAATTCTATAACTAAGATTTACATTTCTCAGAAGATTTATATTTCCTTTTTAAATTTGACTAAATTATTTTTCATATAGCGCATATTCAAACCTATCTAAATTCACTGGAAAAAGTTTGTTAAAAATAGCGTATTAGGCCCTCCCTGGTGGCGCAGCGGGTTAAAGTACAGCACTGAGAAGCTAAAGCAATTTCCGCATGAGTTCGATTCCCACCTGCTCTGGAGGTGACCACATGGCGTGGCAGACCTCTGCTGACCTACCCGCTACTCCCCTCAGCAGTGTACTGCATCAATCTGCCTGTTCTGCTCCTCACTCTGTCTCTGGTGAAGCTTCTTGCCACCCCTGAGCCTCTGGCCTGTACCCCAGTTCTGTATGTACAAATAAATAAATCTTAAAAAAAATAGCATATTAATTTAAATGTATTAAATTTATAGTCACAAATGCAAATTTTAACACCAACTTCATGTCTTAGAGATCTATCTTTCACGTACCTTATGCTATTCACAATCAACTGACTAAGCTAAAGCTAAAATTCACATACCTGTTATTTCTAACACTTTGGGAAAAAACAGTGTCCAGAACCGGCATTGTTGAGCACGTAATTTTGTGAGTACTCCTGGTGATTCTGCATTCAGGGTTAAATATTTTTGATCACTGCTTTTGAAGATGGGCCATCTTGAGTTGTTGCTCTGGGGTCCATCTGGATTTCTAATAAAGAAACAACAAACAGGTAAATAAATGCATACACTTCTGCTGTGATCTTTGTTTAATTAGTAGTATAGGAAAATCCATTAATAAGATATTTTAAAAATCAAATAAATTATGGATATTTTTGATAACGTCAAACCTAATTTTCCAGTAGTAGAAATTTTAGCTGTTGGTTAAAATTAGAGGAATTAAATTTTAAATAAAAAATGTTTTTCTCTTTAACATACAGAAAAGGAGAAAAAATAATTTATTTTTCAATAATGCTAATGTTCTCTTTAACTTAAACATGCTCAATGGAGCGGGTATTAGTTCATTTTCTTCCATTATCCCAGACTGAACATTTAATAAAAAACATTGTTCAACATCTCTTGAATCAATGTAATTATATATGTGTGTGTGTGTGTGTGTGTATTTACATTAATGCCTGAGTTTGGAACTGGCTACACACCTATTTATGAGAATTTTCTCACTGACCTAGGAAACAACTTTCAATCTCACTTTAAGTTGCTCTTATATTTTTCAATATCTGTATACTGTTTAAAACTGAATCAGTAGATTCAGGTAAAACTGAATGAGCATGGTTTCACCCAGCCGCTGTGTCTATTTTAAGATACATTTTATGAGCCAACATACAAAAAAAAAAAAAAATTCCTTAGTCATTGCATATTCCTGCCTTGGACTTAGCTACTAATTCTGCTTAAAAATCCTTCATCCCCCAAAGTCACTGGTCTAAGTTAATTCATAATCTTTACATTCTCTTTTTTTTAAGTGATATTTTTCATAATTTTCAATGTAATTTTTAGGACAATAAAACTTCTATTTTATAAGCTATAATGTTGAACTCATTTATACCTTTGCAATACTCAAAAATATAATACTGTATATTTTAATCCAATATAAATTCAGTAAGTAAATATTTTTAAATAGTTACAAGTAATTGGTTACTAGAAACATTCTTTTAACAGATTTTTGTTTTATTACAAGTTAGAGTTACTATAGGTCTAGAAAACAAATAAATGTGGAAAACATGGTTTCATTCTGGGAATTTACAAGCAGGACATCCATAAAAACAAAGGATTGATACTTATATGTATGGGTGTCCTTGTTTGTAAAGTAAAGGCAAATAACAAACTGAAGAGAAAAGGGGAAAGCCTAATAAAAGCAACCAAAAATTAACATAGAAATAAATAATGAGTATTGAACTTATTACATAAAATGACAATAAAAAAAAACTAGTTGTCTAGTGTTCTAGAATAGATAAAATCCTGTTAGAATTATAGCTTAAGATATAAGAATGAGCACATTAAGATCTGATTTAAAATTTAGAATGTAGGTATTTACTATTCTTTAGGGATATCTGACAAAAGGTTTTATTGTGAATATAATATTTTAGAAATATTGACCTAGATATGGTATTTAGAACAATCAATAATTCAACAAAATACTCATAAGTACTTCAATCATAAATGGAAGAATAAGGCATGAGGTAAAGTAACTCATCCCTTTCTCTTAGATTAATTATTCCTTAAGAATAAACCATAGGAGAAATACTCAAGTTGAGATATTGTGAAACTTTACAAGCAAAATTTTTCATTATTTGGGTAGTTTCTACCAAATTGACATGAACTCAATGTCAGCATATACAAGATTATTTTAGATTTACCAAAATTTGTGGGCCTAGTAGAATTTGAAAAAACAAGCAAGCATTCACGTGAACTGGTTATGGGAGCATAGTTGTAATCAAGAACTCATATTCAATAAGCAACAGAAATTCATATTTTATGCTAAAGCAGACATATTTAACCAGGAATTTAGTCACAAATACCTTTCTGAACATCTAGTTTATTTTGTTCCAAAACTGATTAATAAGAATTATTACTAGCCAGAGTTATTCAACCCATATCATAGCAGGAATGAAACTTCCTGCTTTAGAATGTTATTTGAGAGAGGTCATGAAGGAAATTTCTCCAGATAACAGATGGCACCCTTGTCTAGGTGAATTATGTAGTTTTTTTCCCTTTCTTTTAAAGCATTAGCAAGTAACGAGAGCAGCTGCCAGAGGCTGGGTATTAAACCAGGAGAACCATTGGTCTGATTCGGTACAACAATTCTTATGTTACTAAATTGCCCACTTTCCTTCCAATTCCACTCTAATTAGCTTATGGCACCATTTTAACTGCACATTCATTTCTGGCTTCTATAAACGGTGACTTAAACAGAGCTGACTTGTACTTGAGTTCAAGAATAAGGCATTAATGGCAGTGCCAGTGTTCATTGCACAAGTTTTGTGCTATGAAATAACTCATGACATCCAAATTGTAATTCAGATATAAAATTCCTTTGCCTATGGAAGCAGATATAGTTTTTAAAAAGTGATTGAAACAGTTATTGAAGAGATGGAGAATTTTATACTATAATTTGAAGAAATCTCCAAATAATTCAAAACTTAACAGGACACATAGCATTTCCTATATGTATCATTTATGAACATTGTGACATATAACAATTTTTCTATATAAATAATCCAAAACACTACTTAATTTTAATATTTAAAGTATAATAAAGTAGACATCTTGACATTACCATTTTCAAAAATATTTTCTATGTCACAGCATATAGAATACAAACTAATAACAACAAAACTATTTCTGTGAAATAGGTAAATCCTTCATGCAATTTTACTGTTAAATCAATTTCTAATTTTGGTAAAAAGAAGTTATTAACATTTAAAAATATTCATTGTATTTCTTTACATGTACAAGAACTGGGGTGTAGGCCAGACTTACAGAGGGTTAGAGGAATCATCAGAAACAGAGTAGGGCGCAGAACAAGCTAATCTACTGAAATACCTTGTTGAGGGTTGAAACAGGCAAGATATGAGAGGTCAATTATGCCACATGGGTCAGCTTGCTGGCAGGTGTTCAAACAATTTTGCAGTATTTGGCCATTGCTTGATGGGGCTGAAATTTTAACTTTTGTGCCACCAGGGAGGCCCCAGAAGTTACCTTATGGTGATCATCCATTTTTAACTCAACATAGATTTGAAGAGTTTAAGAAAGAACTTGATTAGGCAAACATTTAAAAAAAAAAACGATAATTTTTCTAATATCTATACTATGGCAATTTTTTTTTGTAATTGACATTTTGCACATGTTGGATACCTCACTTTATGAGAAAATTGCTTTATAAAGATATTAATCAATACAGGACATCTAATATGAAGAAGTAGTGTATATTCAGCTTCATGCACAGTTTTGTTCTGGTTTTTCATCACAATTTTGCCTGCTTTATTTTAACACAAATATCAACATTCTGTCTGGGTAAGGGTTCATAAACAATTATTTCTAATTAAGCTTTCCAGTAATTTTGCAGTGAATATATTTCAAAATCTAATAAAATAATGACACAAATAATATTTGAAAATTAAAAGGCTACTAGAAATCTTCCACTATCATAAAAATAGTAATAAGGTATAGTTTATATTGAATGATTTTTAAGCATGCAAATATACATGAATTCTAATTCCTCATTGTCATATTTAATTAAAATTATATTTTAGTTAAAACAAAAATGATGTTATAAGAGAATCTGCATGTATAGAACAAATGTGTTCATTCAACCTAAATGTTGAATGTATATTATAGAAGCTTATTTTGGTCATAGAATGTAAACACCAAAATAAATATCCCTAACTCTTGTTTTATTCCATAAGAAATTTAGGCAGTAAACAAGGCAATAAGGGAAATACATGATGAGGTATATCTCTAACTGATAGAGATAATAAAATGGTGAACACATATAATAAAATGCTTAATAAATGTGTGTAGGCAGTGGTGAGGGTATATTGACTAGAATTTTGAATCAAACCTGGTAGTTTGTGTTAACAAGGTCACTGATGATGACTTCTGTCCATGACATGACTGAAAAAGGGCTACTTACACTGATATTCTTAAGGTAGAGAACAGATAACCAGAAGTACCAATCATGTAATTACACTGTCAGGACTTTGTGTCAGATAATATCAATCTGGACTCCAGGAACTTGAGGTGGGTTGGGTCTGATGATTGAATTTAACCAGATGACCAATTATTACATCAATTACATATGTATAATGAAACTCTAATATAAATTCCAGACCTCAGGTTCAGGAGAGATTCCATGATAGGCAATACACCTTCAATATATTGTCACAATGGGTGGCTGAAGGCAACGCATCTGTGAGAACAACAACTCTGTCTGGAACCCTATCAGCTCCCAAATAAGAGATATATATCTTCCTTTGGATCATTTTCTTATATACATATACACATAAACATACACACATTTACTATATTAAGGTACTAATTTTAATTGTAATACTTTCCTAAGTGCTATGAATTGTTCTAGTGAATTATTGAACTCAATTTAAAATGTGAGATGCATATGTTTAAATAACCTTAGGTAAATTTCAGCCAATTGAGTAAAAGTAAAAAGATAATTCAATGGAGTCATGACTAGTAATGCTAGAACAAATTAAACCATTTGAGCTGTTTCTATTATTTTGGCATATTTATATAAAAACAGACAAAAACATTTTCACATCATAAATAACTGCAATGTTTAAGCATATGCTAATCTTCATAAATTCATAACAAACTGTTATACAATGATATGGAGACACAAGTGAAATGTGTAAAGAAGAACTTATAAATAAAATTTTGTTTTTTGAACCTGTCTGGCAACACAAAGGGTTAAAGCTCAGCACTATGAAGCTATCTGTAGTCTACAGCCACTGCAGCAAAAATTCAATCCCAGGCCAGGAAGATGACCCACATGGTATGGCATCTCTCCTGTCTCACCAGCTGCTCTCTTCAACAGTATATTTCAGTCAATCTGCCTGTTCTTCTCCCCACTTTATGTCTTTTGAATCCTCTCATCCCCCACACCTCTGGTCTGTACCCCAGTTCATGTATATAAAATAAATGAATCTTTTTAAAAAATAAAGTTTTGTTTTTCCAAAGACATAAACTCAGCTATATTTTGCATACATGAAATTCCTTAAGATGTAGATATTAAATATATTTTGAAGCTGTTTTGATTCCCCCAAGCATAATTTTCTGTGATTATCATATGTATATGAGCTTAACAATGTTGATAACTGATATTATTTAAACCTGTAAAAATCTGAAATACTTAAAACTGACCAAATAATATCCCTTTAGGTTAATTAATTATAAATTTAGTGTTAGTTATACAACCATTAAAATGAATTTATTTCCCCTAAGTTAAAGTATCTTAATAGTAATTTATGAATGAATTACCAGTAAGTCACTCATATTGGCTCCCTTATAATCTACACAGCTATATAATATTGATTTGTGAGTTTTATAAAGCATCACATACTGAACTTCATAATTTTCTGCAAGATTCCAAGGTGGGGCCCTTCCTGGTGGTGCAATGGATTAAAGCACAACACTATGAAGCTACCACAGCCACTGAAGCAAGGTCAATCCCCAGCCAGGTTGCTGATCCACATGGCCTGCAGACTTCTACTGTC
The DNA here is from genome assembly GCF_000260355.1 of Condylura cristata. Classification (NCBI taxonomy): domain Eukaryota; kingdom Metazoa; phylum Chordata; class Mammalia; order Eulipotyphla; family Talpidae; genus Condylura; species Condylura cristata. The sequence goes on from NW_004567104.1 coordinate 4,070,276, forward strand.
TCCCCCACTGCTCTCCTCAGCAGTATACTTCAATCAGCCTGCCTGTTCTGCTCCCACTGTCTTTGGTGTATTTTTATTCCAAGATTCCAAGATGACTATTCAAAGACAAATAAAATAATTAACTTTTCTTTGTATACCTACACATGCACATTTCCACTAATATGACTCCTGACTCCTGTATATATTATATGGATATTACTAATATATATATGTATATATATATATGTATACATATATGTATATATACATCTATATGTGTGTATATATGTATATACATACATACATACATATATATATGCATATATATATGATATGTGTCAGTGTTCTCCAATGATCATTATGATAACAACACAATTGGAAAAGTATACTTTAAATAAAATTTTAATTCATATCAAAATGATATAAATCATTGAAGGAGTGCCAACTTATATTAATAACAACTATATTTTGAGTTTCAGAGAAAATCATGTTGTTTTGTTTATTTTTTCCTGATTGGTAGCTGTGATAATTTTGGGTTTAAATTGCATGCTCAATAAATGATTGTTGAAATGTGAACTAAGTGATTAGAAAACTTGGAATATATTTGAGAATAATTAATATCAGTATCAGATGCTCATTTTAATGTATTTGCAGAAAAACATTTTATTCTCATGTCTAAAGATGAAAAAATGTCATTATTCTTCAAAGTTAAAAAATTGAAAATGCGCATTGATTTTTCAAGTTACATGAACAGTAATAGGTTAGACAACAAAGTGGTACATCAGTTATGAATAGTTAGAATGTGTGAGCTTCTCTTAAACTACTCCCAAATTGAAAGTACTCTTTCCAAGCTCATTTATGTCCTTTATCTAGATGTAATGAGTCAGAAAGGTTTTAATGTCTATACTGTTTTCCCTCTAAATGTAGTAGAAACAAAAGTACTAGTTTCTAAAGCAGTATGGAATGTTTAACAATTTAGTTGTGCATAGAAAATTGTGTTATGTGTATTATTTACAACTCAGATTATATTTAATGCAGATATCTAAATCTAGTTCACTTTTTATTTGGTTCTTCTTATCTCCATGCATTTTCATCAGAGATCGTGAAAAATGGAAGTAATAAGTAAAACACAATTTTCTGGTTTCATTAGTTAGCTAAGTTTCCTTCCTTGCTTCAACAGGTTTAGTTTCCTAGGGAGAAAGCCAAATAGCTAGAGAAACACAACAGTATTAGTAAAGCATGGACATTTTCAATGATTCAGAAAATTTCCACCAAGGACTGCTTGGAACTAAATATACAGTTCAAGGAGAAGTCATGATCAACTTGGTGTTTACATTTTTTGTTGTTGTTGTTGTTTTATTATTCTTAATCAGATGAATTCTTAATTAACAAGTAAGTAAGAAAATAAATTTTCATGAGACAAAAGAAAAAAGGGAAAATAGGAAAAGAAGGAAAGAATAAGAATTCCCTTGGAAATTTATAAAATGTATGAACCAAGAACTAAATTTGATTTAATGACAAAATACATCATTTTTCTAGACAAGAAAACAAGAAAAATAGGAATATTTCTTTTTATTCAGCATTTATATAAAGGAACAAAATGCATTCCAATTAAATAAATATTATTAGGAAAATGGTCTATATTTTTTCTGCATTTTCTGAATTTAAGAATAATTAGTAGCTGTAGTTACTGGACATATAGAGAATAATGGATGAGGTATCAGCACAAGCAATCAGCAAAACCCATAATATTACGAAATGATATTTCTAGACATGAGCTATGAAAGTGGATGCCTGGTAAATAAACTATTAATAAGGCAAGACTTCAAGATGTCAGGAACTTTTTTTTTTAATTTTTTAAAATTTATTTATTTATTCATACAGAACTGGGGTACAGGCCAGAGACATGGAGGGTCAGAGGATTCACCAGAGACAGAGCAGGGAGCAGAACAGGCAGATCGACGAAGCACACTGCTGAGGGGAGCAGCGGGCGGGTCAGGAGAGGTCTGCCACGCCATGTGGTCACCTCCAGGGCAGGCGGGGTTCAAACTCATGCAGAAGTGGCTTAAGCTTCTTAGTGCTGTGCTTTAACCCGCTGAGCCACCAGGGAGGGCCACTTTTTTGTTATTTTTAGGTGTTAATTTTTAATTGCTAGCACCTAACAAAGAAATCAGTAACCATATCAATTTTTGCTATTGAAATAAACCATAATTTAAAAAATAATAATTAAAAAAATGCCGTGCAAATAGGAAATACCGTTGACGCTGGTTTTGTTTTCTCCATATATTCACAAGTAAACTACAAAAGAACAAGGTCAATAGTCCTGAAATATATAAATATTTATTTATTATGTATGGGAGAACTGGAGTATAGGCCAGAGGTGCAGGGGTGATAGAATTCACCAGAGACAGAGTGAGGAGCAGAACAGCCAAATTGATTGAAATACATTGCTGAGGAAAGTTGCCAGAGAGACAACTGGGGATCGAACTCATGCTGCAGTGGCTGACTAGAGCTTGACAGTGCTGAGACTTAATCCTGGGCCACCGGGAAACCCTTAGCCCTGAAACATGAATAGATGACCGTGGAGTGGAATAGGACAGGGAAAGAAGTGTAATTACGGGCAATCCGTGGTGTCACAATGGGTTAGGATGCAGCACTGCAAGCTAGCAGCAGCCACTTCAGTGCCAGTTCTATCCCCAGCCCAGAGGTGACCCACATGCTATGGCAGATGTCTCATGTCTTGCCTGCTGCTCCCCTCAACAGTGTACTTCATTGATCTGCCTGTTCTGCTCTCCACTCTGTCTCTGTTGAATTCTCTCACCATCCCTGCACCTCTGGCTTGTACCCAGTTCTGTGTGCACACATAAATAAATTAAAAAAAAAAAGTGTAATTTAACTGCATTTTCTTGAATACTAGGGTATTACAACCTCAATGAGGGGGTTGCAAAGTCTGTTTGGAGCTCTTACGCTATTTATTCAAGGGCACAAATACAAACTGGTGCTTAAGAGGCCCATCACTTCACTGAAAAAGGGGCTGTGCAGGGTTGTGCCCAGGGCAGAATATATACAAGTGAGGAACTAAAATGACAATTACTGACCCAAGCCTGAAAATCCCAAACCAGGACATATAAAGCCTAAACCTACAGGGAGAGCCAGATAGATCACTTGTTATTTGTCTAAGAAGAGACTGGTAATTACAGGCTAACACTGTAATGTTTTGAATATCTGCCTTACCTCTATCTAGGGGAAATATCTAGATGATTAAAAGTTTTATCTAGCCACAGCTTAAGCATCTGTGTTGTGATAATAGGATTAATTGACCCAAGTATGGTACTGCACTAGAAAAATAAAGAGAAAAAATTCAGATAGGTGTCTCTTTCCAAATATACTTCTCACCTAGCACTACAGCTAATGCTCGACAGCATAGAGGTTGAGTTGGCAACGAGACTTTATAAAACAATATGGCTGAGGAATTTATCTAAGAGAAGTAATGAGTTTCGATCCCTTCCACACAAATTGGGTACCTACCACTCCTACTCATGTGTCTCACAGGAAACTTACCCCTTAATGCTCAATGGAGAGAATGTTTAGCACTTGTCTTCCCAGTTCCTTACTATGACTGCTATGGGTTTCCCAAACATATGCAAAGGTCAAAATTATCACACAATGCAATAATATAGAATATACAACTAGTGGCAAGATATAAACAGCTTAGGTTTACACACATTTTTTGTAGGCAAGTTATACAGTTAATTTATTAACATAAGTAAAAGTAAGCCTACATTACAACCCATGAAAACTAAAATTATGAGTCAGAAAAACACATCACAAAGGCTTGAGTAAAAAAAAAAAAAAAGAAGAAAGACTCAATCCAAAAGAACTATAGATATAATTGAAGAGATGTGTTAATGTGACAATTAAAAAAAAAAAGAAAAGAAAAACTTCTGTAATTCAGAAAACCAATGAAAATCATAAAATAGGAATATGGAAAGATTAAGAAAATTTGGAACTTCTACAAATAGAAACAATGCAGAAAAAATAGTTCATAAGGCCCTCCCTGATGGTGTAGTGGGTTAAAGCACAGCACTAAGAAGCTAATGTCACTTCAGCATGAGTTTGATCCCCAGCCCCAGTGGTGAGCCACATGGCAAGGAAGACCTCTCTTGACCTACCCACTGCTGTTCTCAGCAGTGTACTTTGTTATTTCACCTGTTCTGCTCCCCATTCTGTCTCTGGTGAATCCGCTCACCACCCCTGCACCTCTGGCCTGTACCCCAGTTCTGTATGCATAAGTGAATAAATCTAAAAAAAAAAGAAGTTCATAAAATTTTAAAACTACAGGACCTTCCTGATTAGGGCTTAAAGACTCAGTACTATAAAGCTATCACCTGACACTGTAAAATGAGTTCTATCCCCACTCAGGTAGCGAACAAACACAGCCCAGTGGACCTTTCCTATCTCACCTGATGCTCCCCTCAGCAGTGTATTTCAGTGGATCCAGCTTTTCTCTCCATTATCTTTGGTGAATCCTTTCACCTCCCTACACCTCTGGTCTATACCCCAGTTCTTGCATGAAGAATTTAATGCAATATTTTAAATAATTTAAATACAACTAGGGGACAAGTCTTAGTACTATCAAGGTATTAACAGCCACTGAAACATGAATTTGATCCCCAGCCAGGGAGCTAACCCACATGGTGCAGCAAATCTCTCCTGCCTCACCCATTGCTCCCTTCAGCAGTGTATTTCAGTAGATTTGCCTGTTCTGTTCTCCATTCTGTTTCTGATGAATCCTCTTACCTCCTACACCTTTGGCCTATACCTCAATTATTTTATTTATAGATTAATAAAAATAAATCTTTAAAAAACACAATTAGGGCTTTAAAAGTAGACAAACTCAAGAAGTGCGGAGAATGAATTTGGTAAGAAAGTGTTTAAGAACATGAAAATAGAACAACAAAGGGGAAATAGAATAGAAAACAGTGAAAAGAGAGTAAGATATTGATAGATCAAACTAATGATAAGCAAAAATGGCATAATTGGGGTCCCTGAAGGAAAAAAAAATTAAAAAGTATAGAAAATGCAATTAAAGAAATAACTGATACTCACCTCAATCTTAGAAATTAAATATATGTTCCAATTTAGTACCCAAATCCTTCCAAACCAAATAATACTAGGTAGATATACTTTGGAACATACAAGGTAAAATACTAAAAACTAATGACAAAGAAAATAATAGTAAAAACATTAAAGGAAATAGCAGTAACCTTGAGGGGACACCGATACAATGTTCTTAGCCTTTTCAGCGGAAATCTTACTGGAAAGAAGACAATGATAAGACCATTTAAATATTCAAAGACAAACACTTCCAGACTAGACAAACTTAACCTGCAAAGTTATGATTTAAAATAGAAGGGAGGATAAGGAATTTAACTGAAAAGCAAACAATGTTATCAATCTTAACAAACAGCTCATGAAAGAAGTATTAAAGTCACTGTTAAAAAAAAACCAGAAAACATTTGGAAATAACAGATATCGAACTATACAATGTGGGGCCCTCTCTAGTGTCTTGACGGATTAAAGCACAGCACTAAATTATCCTCAGCCACTGTAGCACAAGTTAGATCCCCAGCCAGGTGTCCCACATAGCTTGGCAGACCACTCCTGTTTCAAACCAAGTACCCCTCACCGATGTATTTCAATAGATATGACTTGTTCCCCACTCTGTGAATCTTTTCATCCCCCTACCCACATTCTGGCCTGAATAAATAAAAAAAAATATATCTTTAAAAAACTAGCTATACAATGTCCAGGAGGAGTAGCGTAAAAATACATGTCTTCAGACTGATTTTAAGATGAGATGGCAAAATAGGTCATAAAAATTGTGTACAAAGCACAGTTTCAGGACTTCAAACACAATCTAAAACAAACTATTAACAAGTATGACAATGGAAATGAGACTGTCAGAAAATAAAGACAAAGATACTCTTTAAAAAATAATAATATAGGCCCTCCCTGGTAGCGCAACGGATTAAAGGGCAACAATGCAAGCAAGCAGCACTTGCAGTTGCTTCGGTGGGAGCTCGATCCCCAGGCCCAGAGGTGATCCACATGTCGTGGAAGACTTCTCCTGACCCACCTCCTGCTCCCCTCTGCTGTTTATTTTATCAATCTGCCATTCTGCTGCCCACTCTGTCTTTGGTGAATCCTCTCACTGCCCCTGCACCTCTGGTCTGTAACCCCAGTTCTGTATGCCTAAGTAAATGCATATTAAAAAAAAATTATGAGGCCTTCCCTGGTGTCCAGAAGAGTGAAGCACAGAACTATGAAGCTATCAAAGCCACTGCAACACAAAGTTCAGTCCCCAGCCAAGGGGGTGACCCACATGGCGTGACAGACCTCTCCTGACCACACCTGCAACTCCCCTTAGCAGTGTAGTCCAGTCAATCTACCTGTTCTGCTCCTGTCTCTGGTGAATACTCTCACCCCTGGTACCTCTGACCTGTACCCCAGTTCTGTAGATATAAATAAATAAATCTTTAAAAGAAAGTAATTATGTTTCAATAATCAACTTAAATCTAAATGGCTTCAGGTACTCATGCTTCAGTGCGTGGTCATAGCTTGATAGAGCTGAGGCTTTAATTTTTTTTTTTTTTTAAGAAGAAACAAGTGTTACTAAGATGACACACACAGACTTTTAGTTAAAGGATAGAAGACTATCCTACAAGCAAATAACATTCAACAACGTCGGGAACAGATATATGCATATAAAGTAAAACATATGAACAATTACAAAAATAAGATATTTAAATGGACATTGGATTATATGATCAAGAGCCTAATATAATAAAAGTAAATCACACTAATAATTATGTAGCAAATGATATTGCAGCTTGACGCATAAAATTATTATTAATAGAACTAAAGAGTGATAGTGAAAGAGAAAAATAAAACTAATGGATTTACAAATATGACTAGAACAATCAAACAGAATAAATAAGAAAAAACAAAACATAAGTTTTGTTTTAGATTTGTTCCTTAATATTGTTATTAAAGAACAAGCTAAAACACAAGTTTGAAAAAAATCACAGAACATTACAATCAAAAACCATTGCATATAGATTTTTGAAGTTCACACAAAGCATTTTAAAAATCAATGCATATGTTAGGATACAAGTCTATCTCCAAATAAATTTTTAAAAATTGAAATCAAAATGAATATATTATATTATTATTCATAAAGTTAAAATCAATTATTAAAAATAAAGATGGGTCCTCCCTTGTGGCGCAGCAGGTTAAAGCACTGCACTAAGAAGCTTAAGCCACTTCCGCATGAGTTCGATTCCCCCCTGCCCTGGAGGAGATCCACATGGCCAGGCAGACCTCTCCTGACCCGCCTGCTGCTCCCCTCAGCAGTGTACTTCGTAGATCTGCCTGTTCTGCTCCCTGCTCTGTCTCTGGTGAATCCTCTCACCCTTCGCATTTCCGGCCTGTACCCCAGTTCTATATGAACAAATAAATCTTTAAAAAAATTAAAAAATAAAGAATAGCCATAAACACAGAAAAAATAAACAGTATGTGCATAATCAACATCAGGACTTTTTTTTTTTAAGGTAGTAACAGCGAAAACGTAAAAGTAAAATGTAAATCCTAAAAGTTATAAAAATGAGTGTCAGGAACAGATATATAAAATAAAATAGATGAACAATTACAAAAAATAAGACATCAGGATCCATGGAATGAAGTAATAGCAGCCTTAAGGGGAAAGATAATTGCAAAGTATTCTATCATTATAAAGTAAGGGGAAGAATAAACAACTTACTACTACATCTAAAGTAACTTGAAAATAAAAATAATCTGTACCTAAAGTTAGTGGAAAGAAGAAGATAATAATAATAATAAAATGATGATATTAGAATAACAATATTAAAGAACAAATCTAATAATTACAATTCATAAAGAAAATTAAAGATCAATAAAACTGAGATTTGGTTCTTAGGGAAAATAAACAAAATTGATAGTCTATGTAGGCTAAAACAGAAGAGAAGAGAGAGCAACTTAATAAACAAACAATAAATGAAAGTTCAGCTTTCACAGATTGAAAGGAAAAGGCAGAAGGAAAGACGGACGCCGTGAGTCTGTTCACCAAAAGGAAGAAGAAGAAGTGCTATTTTATTTCAGAGCCGAACTTTTATACACAATAAAGATCTCATGTCGAGTGCCCATTGGCCGGGCCACGGTCAGGCGGAGAGAGAAGCAGGAGGGGTCGTGGAAGAGTGTCCGAAAAGAAAAGATACAATAAATAGTACGAACTAAGCCCATGGCCATATCTGGCAGGGAAAGACGGCCAGGCCCAGCTGGAGCCAAGGACGGTCTCCTTATCAGCCGGGGCCAATACCAATTATCTTAAATAAATTATTCTTTCAATTGTACATCAACATGTCTGATAGTCCTTGAAATGGAGATATGTATCTCAATATACATTACAAGAGTAAGTCAGGAAAAAAAAATAAGATTTGCTAATTCCTACCACAATTGTGAAATTCTTTAAGCCAAATATCTCTTCAAATAAAAACCCAGTCAGATGCCTTTTCAACAAAATTCGATCAAACTTTTAAATAATTGATTCCAAACTCACTCAAATTATTTCTAAAAATCCAAGAAGGAAAGTTTCCTAACATACAATATAAAGTAGATATTACCCTTAGACTGAAACCAGAAAGCACAGCACCCATTTATGATAAAAAAAAAAAAAGTCTAAATACATTGAAAATGGAAAGGTCATATTTTAAAATTAAGCACTCAACATACTAAAAATGTATATAACATATGATTCAGTAACTCCACTCCTATGTATTGGGAGACAAAATCATTGGCTCAAAAAGAAATCGGAACTGTGTTTTCTGCAGCACTACTTACAATAGCTAAGATATGAAAACAAACAAAATGCCCCAAACAGATGACTGGATCAAGAAGATGTGGTATAGACACAAAATGGAGTGCTGTTCAATGATCATAAAAGATAAACATCTGCCAGTTTTAGCAATATAGATGAAAATGGATGGGAATTGCTAAGAAAAATAAGTCCGATGGAAAAATCTTTCAAAAATCTGATGTTTTCACTTATAGGTAGAAAACATCAGAACTGAACAAAGGGTCAAAATAAAGACAAATCTAAAAGGCAAACCATGTATTTGAAATATGCAGCTGGGGAAGGTGAGTAAGAGGGGTCAAAAGAGGGGAGGTGAAAGCTCAAGGGGCTTTAGTGATTGTTCATGAGTGCTGTATTGGTGGGAGAATTATGGGTGCTATGCCAGAGAGGAGAAATAAAATACTGTACAATATTGAGCAAATGGTGTAAGAAAATAAAGTAAAATATATAAATCACAAACCTACAGTTAATATTATACTAAACAGTGGAAAATTAATTTTTTAAGGTGTATCTATTTATGCATACAGAACTGAGGTACAGGCCAGAGGTGTGGGGGTGATTCACCAGTAACAGAATGAGGAACAGAACAGGCAAATGTACTGAAATACACCACTGAGGGGAGTAGAGGACAGGTCAGGAGAGGTATCCCATGCCATGTGGGTCACCTTCCTAGCTGAGGGTCGAACTAGTACTGCAGTGGCTGCCTATAGCTTCATATGTTGTGCTTTAACCCATTGCACCACCAGGGATGGCCCTGAAGACTTTCTTTTTAATATCAGGGACTAACCAGGCCCTTCTTGATGGTACAACTGGTTAGGGCACAATACTGTAAGGTTACCTGCTTCTGCTTCAGTTAAGAGTTTGATCTCCCACCTGGAGGTGACGTACATGGCATGACAGGCCTCTCCTAACTGGCTTGCTGCTCCCCTCAGCAATATACTTCATTGATCTGCCTGTCCTGCTCCCCACTGTGTCTCTGGTGAATCCTCTCACCGCTCCTGAACCTGTTGCCTGTAACCCAGCTCTGTTTACATAAATAAATAAATCTTGAAAAAAATAAATTAAAAGATCAGGGACAAGTCATGGAAACCCATTGTTGCTATGTCTATTTAGCAATGGAAGTTTAAGCTACAGTTATCAGCAAACAACAACAAATAAATTGAATACCGGTTGGAAAAAAGAGGGATAAAATTACTTCTATTCACACTTATTATACTCTATATAGAAATCTTTAAACACTCCACCAAAAAGGTACTGGAAACTATAGCAATACAGTAAAGTCACAGGTAATTAGGCCAACCAAAACAAAGCAAAATGCCAGTCATATTTATGCATATGAAAAAAAATTAAAAAAACTAAGAACATTATTTGAATTTTTAAAAAGATTTATTTATTTCTGGGTATAGATGTGGGGTACAAGCCAGAGGTGCAGGGGCAGTGAGAGAATTCACCAGAGACAGCGTAGGGAGAAGAACAGGCAGATTGACGAAGTACACTGCTGAAGAGAGCAGCGGACATATCAGAAGAGGTCTGCTGTGCCACGTGGGTCACCCTCCCTTGGCCAGAATCGAAATCCTGCTAAAGCGGCTGCGGACCGCTTCATAGTGCTGCACTTCAATCACCAGAGATGGCCCAAGAAATTGATTTGATTTAAACTTACTTTAAAATGCATCAAATATTACGAATTAAAGTAACCCAGAAGAAGGATTTGTACATTAAAAACTGTCAAAGTGGTCCTCCCTGGTGGCGCAGCGGGTTAAAGCACAGCACTGAGAAGCTAAAGCCACTTCCGCATGAGTTCGATTCCCACCTGCCTCGGAGGTGACCACATGGCGTGGCAGACCTCTCCTGACCTGCCCGCTGCTCCCTTCAGGAGTGTACTTCGTTGATCTGCCTGTTCTGCTCCCCACTCTGTCTCTGGTGAAGCCTCTCACCGCCCCTGAGCCTCTGGCCTGTACCCCAGTTCTGTATGCATAAATAAATAAATCTTGGCCCTCCCTGGTGGCGCAGCGGGTTAAAGCACTGCACTGAGAAGCTAAAGCCACTTCCGCATGAGTTCAAATCCCGCCTGCCCTGGAGGAGACCACATGGCGAGGCAGACCTCTCCTGACCTGCCCGCTGCTCCCCTCAGCAGTGTACTTCGTTGATCTGCCTGTTCTGCTCCCCACTCTGTCTCTGGTGAAGCCTCTCGCCGCCCCTGAGCCTCTGGCCTGTACCCCAGTTCTGTATGTACAAATAAATAAATCTTTAAAAAATAAATAAATAAATAAATAAATCTTTAAAAACAAACAAACAAACCAACAAACCAAAAAGCCTGTCAAAGTATGTTAAGAGATGCAGATCACGACATAAGAAGAACCGTCATTTCATGCTTGCGAATGGGGTTAGTCGGTATAGTGAAAATAACTAAGTAGGTAGTTACATACAAATTTAATTCAATTCCCATCAAAATAACAACAGATATCTCTGTAGTGGCCTAGAGGTTAAGTCTCAGGTCTGTCTCTACTGAGGCATGCGATCCCTTGACAGAGGAAGCGGACACACAATGCATAGCAGACCTCTCCTATCTGCCTGCTTCTCCCCTCAGTGTGTCTCAACAGATCTGCCCGTTCTGCTCTCCAATCCATCTCTAGTGAGTCTTCTTACTACCAGTTCTTCTATACAAAAGTTAATATAAATATATGTGTGTGCGTGTATATACACACACACACATATATAATCAAAAATTGTCTCAAAATAAGTTGAACATACTATTATAACTCATATGTTATAAATATGTGGTATGACTCAAAAATCAAAGACAAGGTATCACATGACCTGTATTGAATAACAGTAATTGCAAGAATATAAAGTTGGCATAAAAACAGAAACATTGGTAATTGGAACAGAAATCAAGCCCAGAAATAAGCCCATCTATTGTCAGTGTAAAGTAGGCAAGACTATAAAAGGAAAGAACAATCTCCATACATTCTGGGGTAACTAGACAGCACACAGAAAATAGTGAATTTTAATCAGTCTCACTCCATTACAAAAATAAATTGTAAATAGATCAAATATTTAAATATAAAATCTGCCATAGTAAAACATATAAAAGCATTGGTAATACATATTATGGCATTATTTTCAAATATTATAAAGCTGTTCTTAGAGATTTCACCCCTCTGATAAGATAAATAAAAGGAAAAATAGTAATTGTGATGACATGAAATTAAGAATATTTTATATAGTGAAAGAAAATATTTGGAGAATGGAAAAAATATCTACATATTATACAGAAATGACAAGAAGAAACAGCCAAAACATATAAAACATTTCACAAATGAAAAATAAGAAGAAAAACAACCCAATTAATAAATGACAAGCAGATCTAAACAGGCCAAAATGGATATCCAACAGGCATATGGAAAGAAAGAATTTCCCCACCCTTTATAATAGGAGATGTAGGTCAAAGCAATATATGATATGATTTCACACTATGACAATGACACAGATTAAAAAGCACCCCCCAATAGCAAGTGCTGCAGAGGTTGTAAAGAAAGAGCAGTCCTATTATACCATTGATGGGAATCTAAACTGTTGTAGGCATTTTGTAAAGTACTCTTGATTAAAATTGAAGAAAATAAAAATAAATAGAAATGCCTTTTGACCCAACAATTCTACTCTTGGTCATCTGTCTGAAGGAAATGAAACAATCAACTATATATATATATATATATGAGATACTATTACAGTATCATTAACAATATTTAGGACCCCAAATCAGCTTAACATCCCATTGATAGAGGACCAGATCAAGATAATGTGGTCACAAAGGAACACTACTTTTATAAGTAATGATGAAATGCTACAAATTGCAGCAAAACGAAAGAAGTTCAGGGAATCATGTGTAATAAATCAAGCAGAATGTCAAAGGAAAACAATGAACATTTACATAGTGAATGATTTGATAAAGTGAAATGGTTATAAAAGCTAGCTAATATGAATAAAAAAATGAGCTTTGTGAGGTTAAGAAGGGTGGAGTAAAGCATAAGATACAATCAAAAGAAAAAGAAAAACTAGGAAGAGGGAATTCTGCCCCTGACATGGGCTTTTGTTGTTAATAAATTTATTAAAGTGCCTTTTACACTTAATAAATTTATTTTCTGTTTAATATTCCAGAATAATTTGTGTATTATTCTTATCTGACAGAATCTTAAAAAAAACATAATTGATATGAGTTTTCTCAGTCCTTTATTTCACAAATATTGTTAGAACACCCAACATTTGTCAGTAACTATAATAAAAGCTGGGCCCTGAGGAGTAAAAATCCAAAAAGCAAACAAATTCTCTTTATTTGACATACAAATATTGCAATATAATTTCACTTCTGTTGATATGTATTTTTTTTCTAAAAATATAGATAGGAGACAGGTACCTTCTTTAAAATACATTTCTATATTCTGTGAAGATATTTATTTGTTAATTAGTCTGTAAACTATTTTGTGTTTGTGTGTGTATGTGTGTGTGTGTGCTAAACTTACTTTCTTATATACTTCACTAAAGTGATGGGATAGAGTGAGGCAAGCAAATTGATTCCAAATGAACAGTTCACATTCAGCAATTAGGTTGCATTGCACATCTTCAGTTGTTCAACTGAAAGGGCAAATGATTGCCATAAAAAAAAAAAAAAAAGCTCCAAGATCTTCACTATACACTGGGTATGATAAATGAACAAATCTTTCATGGTCTGGAAGAGAATTCTTTCTTCTTTCCTCGGCATTGTTTGCACAGAAGGGTTTGCTCAATTAGTTGGAGAGTTTAAGAAGAATAGCAAACAATATTTAGCCTCTTCAAGCTCTCCAGAAACTGAATAGAGCTTGACACTGAATTGATTTAGAGAATAACAGAAGCATTATTTCCTTCTTTCCCTCCTTACTCCATCCCTTCTTCCTAAAATGGTGTCAGGGGGTAGGGGTACAGGAAATATAGGTTATCACCAGAGCACTTTAACTTCAAAATCCCAAGCAGTTTCAGGGTTAAAAAAAAAAAAATCAGTTAGTCCAAAACAAAAACTGATCTCACAAGAAGATGCCAATCCCTTCAGAGAGAGAATGAAGATGGTTGCACACTGCTGAACAGTGGACCAGTATGTATTGTAATTCACACTCATGGACTTTTCTAACCTAACACAGCACTAGTGAAAGCAAGCCCTGCCATGGGAGACCCAGGGATAAATGGTGCTGGGGAAGGTCAAGGACACCACTACTGCAGCCTGACCCCAAGAGGCTGCCTGCAGGTGAAATGCTAGGGCACTAGGGATCCTGTAACCTATCTTCACACTTCTTTCATCCTATTCTCCTTCCCTCCTTTCCCTTTTCTCCCTTTTCTTGTCCCTTTATCAACTTGGCTATCAATTGCCAATATATGTTGGTATTGATAGCTTGCCTAATTTCTAAAAGCGAAACTGCATGATATTTCTCTCTATTTTTGTCTTCTAGTGACAGAGCAACTACAATCCTTTGGATGCAATCATACAAATCCCAGAGGAGCTGTAGCTCAATGGTCCATAGAAAGTTCAAATGTACTCATATATAATAGCACTAGAACACTTATTTTAATAAGGAGATAGGCATAGCATTAATTACGGTTAAGAAAAAATTCCAAAAACTTAAAAGAAATTGGCTTCTCCTTTTTCCAAATTCTATCAGTTTTGTTCTTCTTCATGTCAGTTTACTCTAGTTTGTGCTATAAAGTTGATGGCAGAAAGCCCAGTTGCAGGAATGAGTTTAAGAAATGCCAAAAAAAAAAAAAGTACTGAAAACTAAGTTTTGCAGTAGCATATACAAGTCCTAAAATAACTTAATTTTAGGTGAACACTGAACATTACAAGGGGCTTGGGAAATCAAATGCTCTAAGAAAATCATACAAAATCTTAATTACTGTAATATTTTTAATGGGCAATTTGAGCATATCAAATAATTATTTTTGAGTTCAAATTTATTTTTTTAATATGTCACTATTCACTGGAGGTCCCTATATTTGATGAATCCCTCCCATTAAAATGGGAAGCTCCATGAGAGCAGAAAATATCCTATTTTGTTTTATTTTTTATTATATATATATATATATATATATATATATATATATTCCTATTCTAGTCAGTGCTACTTGGTAGAGATTTTAAATAAATAAAAAAAAAAGTATTCATTTTAAACAAGCAAAAAAAAAGTATTCATTTTAAACAACATTTAAAATTAAAGAGCCAGAGGAAAGCAAAGAAGAAAGGGAACAGTGCACTAAGATGACAGAACATGGGTGATTAGGTGATGGACTTAAGGTTGCAGTGGTCATATCTAGGGGACGGCCTATCCTTTCAAAACACCAGCAATACAATAAAGAAAAGTCATCACATTAAAAAAAAAAACAAAAAAGAAATGACTTAAAAATATACTATGATCATAAATAACTCTAAATTAAAGTTTGTTTCTAAGTGAAAGGTAAAACTTATTTCATTTATCTCTTAGCAAGCTGGAGCTGTCCCTCCCTGCTGGTACGGTAGCTTAGGATGCAGCACTGCAAGCTAACCACAGCCACTTCAGTGCTATTTCAATCACCAGCCCAGAGGTGACTCACATGGCGCGGCAGACCTCTCCTTTCCTACCCGCTCGGCAGTGTACTTCGTTGATCTGCCTGTTCTGCTCCCCACTCTGTCTCTGGTGAGTCCTCCCATTGCCCCTGAAACTCTGGCCTGATCCCCCTTCTGTAGGCATAAATAAATGAATCTTGAAAAAAAATGCTGGTCCTGATGCTAAGATTATTTTAGTTTATTTAAGATATTTTTATTGAAATGGCATCCCTTATCCACAAGTGTAAGTCCTTACCCACAGGTGTAAGTCCTTACCCACACCCACAGGTGTAAGTCCTTACCCACAGGTGTAAGTCCTTTTTACGCATCGCCACATCTAATCTTCATCACAATTCTTATAAGTAGGTCACTTTATTACTCTGATTTCACAGATGAAAAAACGGAGGTACACAATGTAACTCACCCAAGACAACACAACTACATCAGATGAGTGAGGTTCAGGCACATAAGAGTGGAATATATTGCGTTCAAAACCCACAGTCCCCCAAAACGTAAGTTTGATGTTTTCAGGGTTTCAACTAAATACCTGCCTATGAATATTAAAGAATACAGTATTGCTTCCTCATGAAAACAGACATTTTCATGAAATTTAAAAGAGAATGTATACTCACATACAGAGATAACAGTGATGTTTAACAACTCATTTGCAATAATGACATCTGAAATAATAAACGTTTGTTGTATAAAAATCTGCAGCCATGGGTGGTTATCTTACCTGCTTATGTGCTACTTATTCAAAGGGCCTAACTCTGTCATCTTACAAACAATGACATTTTCATGCATATATTTTTCAAATTGCAAATACTAGCTTTTCTATTTTATTTGAAGTATTTACAAGACTATAACTCAATTTTTAAATCTTGTTCTAATTAATGTTCTGGTATATTCTAAGAGGCTCAAAGCACTCCTTGGAATTAAAAAATATATATATTTGCCCTAAATATTCAGAAAGTTTATGTAAAAGCAGCATGCTATTTCAATTGAACTTCCTTATGTCAGTGCATTTCCCTAGGTTTGATAAAAAAATTGATTGAATTTAAGGTAATTTTTTAAAAAAATTGTTATGTAAAAATACATGAATACAATAGATTACCAGCAAAAAATGAATAAAATAAATTGATATCTATTTCAGCTATCAATTATTTCTAACTGAGTCATTTTATTTTATAAGCATATAGTAGAAACCGTTTTATAGTAAAATACAATCTTCTTAAATTGTCAGTTAACTACTTTCTTGATAGATTAGTGTTTTATATTATTTTTAAAATTTATTTTACTCAAAGATAAATATGTCTTTTAAATAAAGTTGAAGTTTCCTTGAATTAATATTTTTTTTTTCAAAATTAGTTATTTTATGGCCCTCCCCAGTGACGCAACGAGTTAGAATGCAGCAATCCCACTAGCCGCTGCTGCTTTAGTGCAAGTTCTATCCCTCACCGAGAGGTGATCCACATGGCGTGGCGGACCTCTTCTGTCTCCCCCGTGGCTCCCCTCAGGGGTGTACTTCATCGAATTGCCTGTTTTGCTCCCCACTCTGTCTCTGGTGACTCCTCTCACCACCCCTGCACCTCTAGCCTGTACCCCAGTTTTATATGCATAAATAAAATATTTAAAACATATATTTATTCAAAATTGAAGGAATATTTAATGCACCTGTAATTATTACCACGGTAGTAGTAGACACATCAACACACCATCCAGAGTCCACCATATTTGTCCACTATGCTTCCTTCCCTCTTTGTTCTTCTTAACACTTCCACTCCCTTTTTCCACTTGGTGGATTCAGTTCTGCAGTTATTTATCAAGTTTTTATTTTTTTTAAGATTTATTTTTTTGTGCCTTCAAAACTGGAGTACAGGCCAGAGGTGCAGGGGTGGTGAGAGGATTCACCAGAGATAGAGCGGGGAGCAGAACAGGCCTACTGACCAAATACACAGCTGAGGAGAGCAGTGGTTGAGACTGGAGAGGTCTGCTGCCATGTGGATCACCTCCGGGTCAGGCGGGGATGGAACTCATGCTGAAGTGACTTAAGCTTCCTAGTGCTGTTCTTTAACTTGCTGCCCCACCAGGGAGGGCCCTCGAGTGTTAATGTTTAAGCTTGTCTTTTCTGACTCTTACTCTAGTTACTTGACATTCCACATAGGAGTGACTCCACCCAGTATGTTTCATTCTAATTGTGACTCATTTCACTTATTATTACTCTTTCCAAATCTATCCATATTACCAAAAATGACATGTTTATCTTTTCTGATCATGGAGTAATAGTTTATTGTGTATGTATGCCACATCTTTTTGACCCATTCATTTTTTTTTTTCAAATGTGGTTATTGTAAATAGTGTTCCCATAAGCATGGGGGTGCAAGTGTCCTTTGAAATTAGTGTTCCTGAGTTTTGGGGGATGGCAACCTAGTAATGAAATTAGTGAAATGGCAGCTCAATATTTAACTTTTTGGTAGGATATTTATTTATTTGTTTATTTGTCCATTTATTCATTTATTTATTTGATTGTTTATAACAAATGAGGTAGTCAGAAGATTCACCAGAGACAGTGGGGAATTGAATAGGAAACTCTATTGAAATACATTGTTGAAGAGTGCAGCAGGCAAGGTAGAAGAGATCTGCTCTGCCATGTGGGTTAGCACGCTACCTGGAACGGAACTCATGCTGCAATGGTTGATAGCACCTGAGCCATCAGGGCCAGGGTGGCCAACAATGTTTAATGGTATGAAACCCTTCCATACTTCTTTCTATAAGTGCTAGACCAGTGTTTGTTCCCACACAGAGTATGAGGGGTTCTTTTACTCCACATCCTTATCAGCTTTTGCATTTTCTGGTCCTCATAATATAGTCTGTGTACAGGTCTACACCAGTATGTCATTGTGATCTTGATTTCCATTTCTCTAGTACTAAGTGATGGTGAACCCTATTTTTTAAGATTTATTTATTTATGCATACAGAACTGGGGTACAGGCCAGAGGTGCAGGGGCAGTAAGAGGATTCACCAGAGACAGAGTGGGGAGCAGAACAGGCCAAGTGATGAAGTACACTGCTGAGGTGGGCAGCGGGGACACTAGAGAAGTCTGCTGTGCCATGTGGGTCACTTCAGGGGAGGGGGGTCAAACTCGTATTGAAGTGGCTGCGGCTAGATTGCAGTGCTGCAACTTAACCCGTTTAGCCAACAAGGAGGGCCAATGATGGTGAACACTTTCTGATATCCCTGTTTGGAATGTGAATATCTTCTTTGGAGATGTGTCTGTTTAGTTTTTCTGCCCAGTTTTTAATAAGGTCATTTGCTTTGTTTTTATAGTTGCATGAGTTCTTTGTATATCCTTGATATCAGTTATTTATCAGATATATAGTATGTGAATATTTAGACGTATTCGCTATTTTCCTCCATTGCAAATAATTGGTCCTATTACATTTTAGTTATTGTTTCTTTCACATTTCAGAAACCATATATTTCGTTGTAGTCTATGCTGTATATATTTACTTTTCTTTTCCTTGTTGTTGGGATGAATTCCTAAAGGCATTAAAGTTTATGCCATGAAATGTTTTCTTACATGTATTTTATGACTTCAGGTTTTACACCCAAGTTTTTATCCATTTTGGATTGATTTTTGTGCATGGTTTGAGATTTTGCTCTAGTTCCATCCCTTTGCAAACAGTTGTTCAAGTTTCCTAACACCACTGAAAATGTTACTTGCTGTGGGCTTTTTTGTGCTATACTCCTTTTATCACCAGTTTTTTTTCTTTTTTTTTTTTTTTGAGAATTTTCATTGTAAATTGATGTTGAAGAATCTTATCAAATGCTTTCACATCTGTTGACACCATAGTACCTGTATGTAATTTTTGTTGATATGGCAAACTACCATGGTTGATTTTCATGTATTAAAGGCACAGTTGTGCATATAGTATGAAACTCACTTGGCCATGCTATATAGTCTTTTAATGCATTGTGAATCAGTTTGCTAATTTTCTACTAAGGATTTTTCAGCTCATTATGGAGATTGGGTTCTAATTTCCTTTTATCTGTGTGTGTTGACTTTGGTTTTGTTATTATAGTAACAATGATCTAGTAAATAGTACTGAGAAGTATACCTGTTTACCTGTTTTTTTTTTGTTTTTTGTTTTTTTTTTTTTTGCTTTTTTAATTTCTGTAAGAGCTTGAGCAAGAATTAATTTTGCTTTGAAGGATTGGTAGATTTCACTTGTGAAGCCAGATAGTCATGGACACTTTATTTTATTGAAATTTTATATTACTGTTTCAAATATTTTGTTGTAATTAGTTTGTTTAAAGTGTCTATTTCTCCCCTACTTATTCTCAGTTGATTATATAATTCTAAGACTTTTTCATCAGTTCTAGGCTCACTGACAGCATATTATCATAGTAGTGTCTAAATTTTTTCTGAAATCCTTCAACATTTATTGTAATGTATCCTTTCATTTATATCATAATTAATTAAGATTTAACCCTTATTTTCCTAAGTAATCCTAGCTGGACATTTGCTTATTTTATTTTTCCAAAGAACCTTTTATATAATATTTTTGGACTCTATTAAATATCTGTTTCACTTATCTAATTTTTGTATTGTTTTACTTTTGCCACTAGTTTTAGATTTCTTGTTCTTTTTCTAATTCCTCAAGTTATGAGAGATTGTTTTCTATTTGAGCTCTTCCTTGTTCCTTTACATAGCTGTGTATTTCCTCCTTGATACTACATTTACAATGCTCTGTGAGTTTTGAATAGTTGTGTGCTCATTATCATTAGTATCGGGCTATTTTGTTTTATTTTTTTCTTTGATTACCTCAATAACACAGTTGCCATTCAATAGTGTGTTTATTTTCCTTGTATTAAAAGGACTACCCTGCTTTCATTTGGAAGTGTTTTGATACATTTATGGTCTGCACAGGCACTAAGTATCATGTCAACTCAGTGAATTTTTTGGCATTTGTTTTGTGTCCCATATGTGGTATGCTGTGGACATAGTCAACTTGAGAAAAATACTTCACATAAATTAACAATATAAAAGTTAATTAATTACAAATAACTTTAAAAATAAAATATAATTTCAGGTTAGAAGATGTGCAATGTCTGGCAAGACCATGCCAGAACCCTCTTAGTCCTACAGAGGGTCTGGCGACTTCCCATGAGATTCACTGACTGCAACTAAAACTGGTGTGACCCCTAACTCATGCCAGAGGAAGATCCACACCTAGAAGAATTCCCATAAGCAATAGCTGTGTGCCAGATCTAATAATGGGATTAAAACACACACACACATACAAGGGAAGAATAAAATATAGAGAAATCATATCTCCAAAATCCAAAACAAAGAACAAAGACTTGGAAGTCATAGACTTCTTATCAGCTACAGAGTTTAGGATGCAATTATGAAGAAATTCAAAGAATTAGAAGAAAAGCAAATTAATGAACTTAGAAATAAAACAAATATTTGAAGATGGAAATGAAGTTCAACATAACATTAAAAATGGAGTGTCGGGCCCTCCCTGGTGGTGCAACGGGTTAAAGTACAACACTATAAAACTAGATGCAGCCACTTCACAAGTTCGATCCCTGGTCAGAGGGGTGTCCCACATGGCACGGTAGACCTCTCCTGGCCTGCCCACTGCTCCCCTCAGCAGTGTATTTTGTTGATCTGCCTATTCTGCAGCCCACTCTATTTCTGGTGAATCCTCTCACCATCCCTGCACCTCTGGCCTGTACCCCAGTTCTATATGCATAAATAAACAATTTTTTTAATGTAGTTTCAGGATGGCAAAAGAGAATTACAGGAGTTAAAACATTAGTAGAACATCAGGGAAGCTGACAGATGAATTGTTAGCATAAGTCATCATAATTGAATATGCAGATGCACAGGCACTTCATAGAAGAAGGGATCACAGAAATAAGGTAAAAATTTAAAAGATGAAGAAACTCCAATAATTATTTGATACTATGAGAAAAAAATACATGTGAATAACGTGAATACCAAAGGGGAGAACGAGAAAGAAAATGCATTTCAAGAAAAAAGTGAAGAAAAACTTCCTGAGATAAGGTAAGGGGATAAATGTACATATCCACAAAGCTAAATGAACCCTTGGATATCTAAATAAAACAGGACAGACAAAAAAGACAGCAGTGAAATTTCCAAGAGTTCAGGATAAAGAAATAAACTGTAAGAGTGAAATAGCAGATAACCTTTAAAGGGACTACAATCAAGCTAACATCAGATTTCTCTGAAGAAATACAGTGAACAAGAAGAGAATGAAACAACTTATTCCAAACACAAAGTGAAGGATTAAAAATTACCAAATAAGAAAACTCTATTTTGTTAGAGCCTCCTTCAGAGAAGAGAGATAGATTAAAGTTTTTTTTCAGATATTTAGACAGTTAAGAATTTGCAAATATTAAACCACCACTAGGAAAAATAGTGAAAGGATCTTGTACTTCTCAACCAAAGAAAGGATCATGCACACACACACAACAGAACAAAACAAAACAAACAAACAAAACAACTGAATTAGGATTCATATTGACCACACTAAAATTAAAAATTAAATGGTAGTAACCAATTATGAAATGTCAATAATCACTTACATGCAAATGTATTGAACTCACTAATCAAAAATTCAGAGTGTCTAGTTGGATTCAGTAGCAAACTGCAAACTCCTGCTGTTTCCAGGATATACAATGAAAGCAAATTTCATTTCCTGAACAAATACTCACTATATACTTCTGATTTTGAACTAGAAACAGAAATGTGAGAAGGAAAGATAGTAACTGCATTCTCCCAGTTGCTAAATATAGCTTAGGCAATTCCTCCCAGACACCTTTTCAGTGATAATGTTGAATGTGACTTTTGAATGATTTGCTAATTATTGGTATATCAGTCAAGATTTTACTCCTTAGTTCCAAGGTAATGCTATCATCATATTAACCATAAAGATAGTTGTTTCCTACATGACATATTATTAGGTGACTTATAAATTGATGTAGAGAGTGCCTTGACAATATTTTATGAATTTTATGAAAAAATTACTAATAATGTAAATAATTGAAGGTATCATTCCTATTAAGCTACATACTGTTTTATGTTTAGAGCTATAGAACCACTTGTATTTTTACAACCAGATGTATTTTCTATGATTTATATGACTATACATATGAAATTTGAATGCTAAATTTTAGAATACAATATAAAAGAGTGCATGGTAAATGAATGAATGGATGGATGGATGAATGAATGAATGAATGAATGAATGAATGAATGAATGAACAAATGAAATACCTCAAGATAAATGAGTATGTATACGAAACTGAACTTTAATCTACCATATTATACAACAGTTCCCTCCTAAGAATCTACTCAAAGAACACACAATAAGGAAACAACCTAAGTACCCCAGAACAGATGGACAGGTCAAGCAAATGTGGTATAGACACACACACACACACAGAGGAATGTTACTCATTACTCAACAAAGATACACAACCCATGATATTTATAGCAACATGGGTGCAACTAGAAAGAATTACCCTAAGTGAAATGAGCCATAAAACAAAAACGAAGCACTGGATAATTAACACCTATAGGTGGATTTTAGAACAAAAAATAATAAAGGACCAGAAAACATGCTTTAAAGCTGATTCTTGAAAACTGTTCAGAGATAGAACTATATAGGAGAGGAAGATGAGATGAAAAGGGAGGTGAAAAAACTGGAAGGGTGGGCTGAGAGAGCACAAGGGACTACAGTGGAGAAAATGGGTGTTTCGGTGTTGAAAAAACTATGTTGCTCACACTTGAGGGGGAACCTACACTATGGAAAAGTAAACAAAGGTGTAAAATGATGAAAAGAAAAAGGTTAAGTCATTAAATAATGTCACAATTAATAAAACAACATTAATAGAAAGGGAAAAGTGGGCAAAAGTTACATAGAGTTCTTTTTACAAAGAAAACATGCAGATGGCCAATAGGCATATATATATATATTGACCCAGAATGAGGTATCACCTAACACCTGTCAGGATGACCTATATTAAACAAACAGACAAACAAATAAATAAACAAAAATGAGTACTGAAGAAAAAAGGATCCTTGTAAACTGTTGGTGGGAATGTAAAGTGGCCCAGTCACTATGGAATGTTCTATTGCAGGAACTCAAAAGACTAAAAATGAATCTGCCATTTGACCTTGAAATTTCACTCCTATGTATCTCTCCAAAGAACACAAAAGCAATAACTTGAAAGGAAAGCTGCTCTCCTATCAATATTGTAACACTTTTTATAAAAGCCAAGATATGGAAACAACCTAATGGCATTAAACATATTAGTAAAGAAAGAAAATGTGGCATACATATAGAATATACACACACAATGGAATACAACTCAGCAATCAAAAATCTAAACACATGTCGTCTGTAACAACATGGATATAGCTGAACTGGATTATGCTAATATTAGGAAATACTTCAGGGGAAAGATAAATACAGGATGCTTTTCACTTATATTTCTAATACAGAATAGCCAAATAGTCAAAGAAATACTTTGAACATTAACCATATATTTAAGCTGCCTGGGAAGGGAGAGAATGAGTAGCTAAGGAAGGAAAAGGAAAGGAAAGGGAGCAAAGAGGGGAGAGATGTAAACAGGAGTTATATAAAGAGCACAATTGACTGTGGTGATTTATAATGGGAGAA
>NW_004567104.1:4095308-4111485 GCF_000260355.1 Condylura cristata
TATAACTAGTGTGACTTGATCACATACAAAATACTTCAACCATATTTTCCTGCAATGTATATAAAAACTCTTAAATCAAGAAACTGCAAATAAGTTACTGCTTTATTTAACTATAATACATAATATTTAACTACTTTTTATAATGTTACTGATTACTAACTATTCCAGAAAATTTCCTAAGCGCCTCTGAAACTTTCGTGCAATAATCACCCTATGAGGTCCTTACACTAAGAAGCTAAGATTCAAACAAAGGGAGGGATTTTAATATTGTATTAAGTGGCTGACCAGGATTTGACCTGTTTAGGCGTCTACATTGCCACTGAGTCTATGTTTGTTCGATTTTACCTTCCATCAGGAAGTCAAAAAATAATAGAGGAAAGCTGAAGTTCACCTTTTATTTTTTTTATATCTTTAAAAATAAGGTAAGAGTCACAACACTGAATTGATTCAGAAATATAGGATCTGCACCTCTTCAGATGTATATTACCACTCTACACCTGTCAATAGGACATTATAGTCCTCTACTATTATGTAAAAGGAGATTTAAATTACCAGTAAAGAAAAAAAAAAGAGTATTTATTCATCTAATCATCTGGAGAATGAGGTGAAGAGACCAATGAGGGAAACTTAACACACAAGTTCTAAATATGCTGGGTTTGAGAGTGTGCCCAATAAGTTTTACAAACAGCAGGTAGGCCAGTGCTTCTAGTATGGATTGCAGGCCCTGTGTTGCAAACAGATACAGGAAACAAAAATAACTGACAGAAGTTTGTGTAAAGAACACAGGTGGGGGATGAAGATGATTGAACATAAATAGTGTATTATAAGTTACCCAGGGTGATAATCTTAAGAATATTTTGTAAGTTGTACTATTTATTAATTTTTTTTACAGCTATCAGTCTCTACGTGAGCAATTAATTATGCATCTACCTCACTCAGAAAGTATTTACTTCACATTTTGTTCCTCTGACTTCACAGAATTTAGTGCAGTGCCTATTTCATAATCAATTTTCAATAAAAGCCTGTTCATATGATATTATTATAAAATATAGAGATGTGAGGTAAATTTTAATATAAGATATTTGAGTTTTTAATGAATTATAGCTATGATATTCTTTAAAATAAAAAGGGATTAAATCTAGGGGCTTAAGTAATGGCAAGTGATATAACTTCATCATAATAATTGGATAGCTTATTTCAATATGCTTGAATTATAGTCAGAATGGAGTGAATATAATCTGATTTATTTATTTATGCATACATTAGTGGGGTATATGCCAGAGGTGCAGAGACAGTGAGATACAGAATGGGAAGCAGAACAGGCTGACTGATGAAGTACACTGCTGAGGGGAGCAGCGGGCTGGTCAGGAGAGGTCTGCTGCACCATGTGGGTCAGGTCCCTGACCAGGGATCAAACTTGTGCTGTAATGTCTGCAGATAGCTTCATAGGGCTGTAACTTAACCAGGGAGGCCCAGGAAAGTAGTTTTTTTTTTTTTTTAATGAGCAAAATAGTTCATTTTTTATGGTTCTGTTGAATGATTATGAAAACTTCTATGGCTAAATTTGGGAAATAAACATCTTGACTAGTTTATTTTATCTACAGATATAACTATAAATAGAAACCTTTATTAGTAGGATAGGTTAAATCAAGCATGTACTTTAAAACAGCTATAATTATTTATATTTGGTTGAAATAATATAAACAGAAATAGTATATAGCTCTCATTTCTTGCTTTTTAGATTATATTATATGACTGAAAATTATTTTAAATATATTCTTCATATTGATTGATAAAATACATTCTAGCATTTGGTATTGCTTACTACTTCAAATTAAAAAGTCTACAGGTTGGACCCTCCCTGGTGGCGCAGCAGGTTAAAGCACAGCACAAAGAAGCTTAAGCCACTTCCACATGAGTTTGATCCCCACCTGCCCCTGAGGAGACCACATAGCGAGGCAGACCCCTTCTGACCCTGCCGCTGTTCCCCTCAGCAGTGTACTTCGTCGTCGATCTGCCTCTTCTTTACCCTACTCTGTCTCCGGTGAATCCTCTCGTCCTCCACATCTCTGGCCTGTACCCCAGTTCTGTATGAATAAATAAATAAATCTTTTTAAAAAAGTCTACAGGTTAAAGTAACTTATAGCTAAATTATAGAGTCTATCTACCTTTTGGAATCACACAGAAAATATTTTCTTGTATTGTAATAGCTTATAAAAATGTCACGTATAAAGCAAAGGGATATTTCTTAATGTTTGTCAAGTTTGTTTTAGGAAATATATTTGAAGTTTTCTTACTTTTGAAGATAGAATTGAAAACATTTTTTTTTTCTATAGCCCACTACAATACATGTCAACTGTATTACTACTATTAAACATTGCATTGAAAGTTTTACATAGAACACTCTGGTGAAAGAAAGATCTAAATTAATCAAAGTTGGGAAAGTGTGAATGAAACTATTGTTATCTATCGATAATATGATGATGTACAAAGAAAATCCTAAAGTACAGCTAAGAAATACACTTAATATAATAAATAAAGTGCTAATATACATGATTAATTTGTCAAAATAATTTGCATTTTTGAAACTAATAATAAGTTAGCAAAGAAAAAAATTAATAAAATAATCTCATTGAAAATTGCAACAAAATGATTAAATAAGTAGGAGTAAATTTAACAAAGGAGATAAAGGACTTATGCACTGAATACCGCGACATTATTGAAAAAAAAAAATGGAAGGACATCACTGCTCATAGGTTGGAAAAATTATCATTGTTAAAATGGCCACCCTAAACAAGTCATGTATAGAATAAATGCATCCCTGCCAAGGCTCCAGTAACATTATTTAAAGAAATAGAGCAAACTATCCTAAAACTCATATGGAACTGCAAAAGACCCAGAATAACCAAGACTGTGCTTCAAAAGAGAGGACGAGCGATGGTATCACACATGTAAGCCTCAGCCAATGTTATAAACCTAGAGCAGTGGAAACAATTTTGTACCGGCACCAAAAAGACATACAGAGCAATGGAGTACAACTGATATTCCAGAGATTAGCCCATGCATCTATGACAGTTAACCATGAAAAAGGAGTTATACATTTGAGTATATATAGTAGAATAGAGTCTCTACAACAAATGGGTTAAGAAAACTGATTAGTCACATGCAAAGTGATGAATCAATCTCATCATCTTGCACCATATGCAAAAACATAACTCAATATAGATCAAGGACATGGATATAAGAGCTGAAACAATAAAAGAGTCTGAAGGAAAATACAGGCAAAATACTCCCTGACAGTAGCTTCAGATCTATCTTTATAGATTCAATTCCAATGGTAAAAGAAGCAAAAGCAAATATAAAATTACTTCCACCTAAGCATGTATTGCTTAGTGAAGGAAACTAGCAATACGACAAAAGGACACCATGCAGAATGGTAGAAAATATTTGTATATCATAGATTCAATAAAGGAGTAATATCCAAAATACTTTAAAAAATACACATAATTCAATGAAAATAAAACAAATATCCCAATTAAAAAATAGGAAAAAGACCAAAACAAATATGTCTCCAAAGAAGTCATACAGATGGAAATGGGCACGTTAAAAAAAAAAAGTCTATTATTACTTATTATCAGGTGAATATCAATCACAACCACAATGAGATATGCTCTAACTCAAAAAGACTAAAACGAGGTATTAGCAAGGACATGGATAAAAAGGAACAATATTAAATGACTACTAGCAATAGAGACTGTTCTAGTACCTATGGAAACCAGTATGGAGATGTCTCAAAATGTTAAAGATAGATCTAACACATGACCCATAATTTCACTCTTCAGTCTCTATTGGAGAATGAAAACGATTATTAAAAACATCGGGGGTTATGTTGTTGAAATTATCTCGTCTGATGATGCCACCTTAGGGCCCCTACCATGAAAGAATCCCATACTCCACCATGATAGTCTATGGTGCTCTTTCTTCACATTATGTGTGTGCTACCTCCTTACTTGCCTTTTGCAGAAACAGAAGGTACATGTATTTTTCACTTATATTCATCATAACCTTGTTTATAATAGTGAAGTTATGGAAACAACCTAAGTGTCCACAGACAATGAGTCGTATCAGAAAAAATGCATTATATACACACACAAAAGAACACTATTCAGTTACTGAAAAAAAGATGAACTCTGGCCATTTGCAACACCATCGATAAAACTGGAGAGGATTATGCTAAAAAATTAATAAGTCAAAAAGAAAAAAAGACAGCCACTGGATGGATGTACTTATGTGTGAAATATAAAGAGAAAAGAAGAATATTAGAAAAACCCATTAGAATAACAAACCCTTGATATTTAACTATAAATCCAAGGCTACCAGAAGGCATAAGTGGTGCAGCAGAAGCGCCAAAGTGAGGATATCCAGTGGAGCATTGTGGGGGACTTGGGAACTTAGAGTGGCGGTGGTGGGTGTGGTGAGGAGACATACATTGTAGAGTTTTAAGCCTTGTATCTTAAAACAAATACAGTGAAGTCAATAAAAATTGCCTCAATAAAAATTAAACATAAAAATAAATTCATTAAACTAGATATTAAAATTTCTACCCACTCTTGAAATTTATTTATTCATCTTGCAATTCTGAATATAATTAATAAAATGATTGTCTAAAATATTCTTTAATATTTATTAAGGTATAGTCAATTTTTAAAACACTTTTCTTTGATGCATAGTACACCAAGATATGCACTTCAAAATTATTGAGCTCAAACAGGAGAAATTTTATTTTTGAATATTTAAAGTTAAAAACATTTTACTTTCAATGGAATTTATTTACTAGAAATTAGTTGAGTTGAATTCCCTGGGCCTCCATGATGGCACAGGGGTTAAGTCTCAAGCTATCAAGCTATCACCAACCACTGTGGCCTTAGTTCCATCCCTGGGCAGGGAACTGACCCACATGGCACACTCACATTTCCTGTCTCACTTCTCCTCTCCACATTTCAGCAGATCCATCTGTTCTGATTCTCACTCTTGTCTCTAGTGAATCCTCTTACCTCCCCATGCACACACCCCTGGCCTACACCCCAGTTCTTGTATGCATAGATAAATATCTTTAAAAAATTATGATTACTAGGTATAGTCTTCCTTATATTAATAATATTAGGCATTTTGGCAAAAGCAATTAAGGAAGGAAGTGGTAGTCCTGCCTGCAGATGTTTATAGACTATACATTAATGGAAATAGAATGAAGAAATTTTTTAATCAATTCATTGTAATTGATATAATCTATGTATACCCCCATCAATTATTGACTCCATAGTGCCCCCACCAACTTATCCAACAGAATCCACTATGCCTCTAAGTTCTTATCCTTCCCTGACACTTCGCATCTGGCTGCTTCAGTTCTGGGTTAATTTACAAGTTGCTTTTGCCTGATTCTGAGTTTAGTTATTTTATAGTCCACATACTAGAGACACCATCTGATATTTCTCATTCTCCTTCTGACTTATTTCACTTATCACTATAACTTCTAGCTCCTTCCATGCTGACAAGAATGACATGACTTTAGCTCTTTTTTTGTTTGTTTTTTTAAGATTTGTTTATGTATGCATATAGGAGCAGGGGTACAAGCCAGAGGTGTGAGGGACAGAGACAGTGGGAGTGGACAGGTAGATGGACTACAGTTGAGGGGATGGACTACAGCTGAGGGGAGCAGCAAGCAGGTCAGGAGAGGTCTGCCATGCCATGTGAGTCACCTTCCTGGCTGGGGATTGAACTTGTGCTGCAATGACTGTGGACAGCTTCATAGTGCTGCACTTTAACCAGTTGTGCCACTAAGGAGGGCTTGAGTTTAGTTCTTTTATATAGCTAAATCACTGCTCTGCCATTGGGGACTTCAGTTTTTTCCCCATAATTTAGCGACTGTAAATAGTGCTGCAATAAAAATGGGAGTGCAGGTTTCCTTTGAAATTCAGGTGTTTGAATTTTTAGAATTTGGGTTATTGGGTCATATAGCAGGTCCATTTTTGGCCTTCCCAGGAACTTCTACACACATTTCCTTAGGTGCTGTATCAGTCTACCTCCCCATCAACAGTGGAGGGGTGCTCCTTCAGCAATTTTGTAGAATTATAAAATAAATGCTAATCTTTGTACATATCAGTTACATACATCTTAAGGTAAAAATGAGAAAAATGTGTTAATAATTTTGGTATGTTTATTAAATTAGCATGTTTGAATAATGTTTCTATATTTAATTTGTCATGTCTTCATACTAATTTATGAACAAATTCTGTATCAGTCCACTCTGATATTAGCTTAGCAAATATCTTCTGACTATATACCATGTTGTTCTTATTTTATGACATAATAAATACTTAGTTTTAGAGCTATGGCTACATTGCCTAACTGTATTTAAAGAAGGCTAATTTTGAATAGCATGTAGACTATTACGCATATAATTGTAAATGTCATTCATATATACTAAACAGATTTATATAGTGTAGAAAAGTGGTGAAAATAAGCTTATGTGTGTGTTAACAATGTGAAGTGTATGAAAAAAGTTATTGAGTGGTATAAAGTTTACATATTACTTTTGAATTTATATGTTATTTTCAACACTAATAAAGCAAAACATTATTTTTACTTCATATATTTAAAAAGTAAATTATATATATAATTATATACACACACATACAATTGAAGATATAAAATTGTTTCTTTTAAAATGAATATGTATCTATATTATTTGATGTTTAGCTCCTGGAGAAAAAGCTGTTATGAACTTTCATTTTCTAAAAGTAAAACTGTTTAACCTCTATTTCATATGTGGGATATGTGGGGAGTTAATTTATAATTTTAAGTCAATATTAGATAAAATATTGAAATCTAGGTACAAAAATAAATAGCTAAACCCAATTTCCATGTGATTTCAATTTAATTACTTCATGAAAATGGTTCACCTTTTATGTCAAGACATCACATTATTGCCAAATTTAAGCATTCACAGTTCTCTTGTGCAGCATACTAAAAGAATTTAAATATGTATAAGACATTTATTTTTTGAAAATGGCTATATAGTAAGAAATTAGGGTGCATGAGTAAAGTACTTAAAAGGTTTCCTTGACATTCAAAATGCTTTAAAATAATTTTCACTATGTATGTATCTATATAATTGCACATGTATAACTATTTAGAACCATTGCTCATATTATTATAAGTTTAAAAGTAGTAACTTAAGGCAAACATTTCTTAGGTACATGACCCATTACCTACTAACACCACACTTTTTTATAATCCCAATAGTAGAATATGTTCATATTGGACTAATTTCCAAGGTAAATTACATACATTCTAACACAAAGGGAAAGGCAGGGATTTTATGATTATTAAAGTATGACAGCATATGCTGGCATATGTATATATATAGCAGAGCGTGAATTCTAGTTAAATTTCCTTGACAGTCCACCTTTTAAAACCATGTTATCAGGAACTCACTGGTGGCTTAGGGCCTCAGTCTCAGTGTTACACAGCTGTAGCCTGAGTTCAACCCCCTATGGGGCATTAACCCATATATGGTGCAGTAGACCTCTCCAGGCTTGCCAGCTGCTCCATTCAGCAATGTATTTCTGTAAAGCTGCCTGTTCTAGCCCTGTTCTGTCTTGGTGAATTCTGTCATCCCCAACACCTCTGTTCTATACCCCCGTTCTTTCATGTAAAAGAAAAAAATGGAAAAAAAAAGTCTTATTAAATTAAGAATGATTTTCATTACATAAATATTGAAAAACACAACTACTTTGTTTATCTTTACTTTTATAGATGTCAAGAGAACTTTACAGAGTCTTAAGAAAGTTTTTTTTTGTATGTTTCATGAATATTATTAGTATTAAAATTTCCATTTAAAAATATTTTTTTTGTTTTGCAAAGCAGAACTGGGGTGTAGGTCAGAGCTGCGGGGGATGAGAGGATTCATAGAATGGAGAGCAGAACAAGCAAATGAACTGAAGTTTACTGCTGAGTGGATCAGCGGGAGACAGGAGAGGTCTGTTGCACCATATATGGGTTAGTTCCTTGATTGGGGATCAAATTCAGGCCACAGGAGTGATAGCACTGAGGTTTAACTTTTAGGCCCTTAAGGAGGCCCTAGAAATTACCATTCTTGATCATGATTATGTCATAAAATGATGTTAGGTGATATACCACATTCTCTAGTTTCACACCAATTGCAAAAGTTGAGATTAATTTTGGAGACAAAACTATTGGGTAAGATATAGTCTTGCTTGAAGAAACAAAATTTTGATCTTTAACTCATAAGATTTTTCTTTTTTATGTATAGCTTTAAAGATTTATTTATTTATGCAAATAGAACAGGGGTACAGGCCAGAGGTGCAGGGGTGGTGAGAGGATTCACCAAAGACAGAGTGTGGAGCAGAACAGACAGACTCATGAACTACACTGCTGTGGGGAGTAGCAGACTAGACAGGAAGGGTCTGCTGAGTCATGTGGATCACCTCCCTGGAGGTGGATAGAATGGCACAGCTAACTTCATAGTTCTGTGCTTTAACCGGTTGACCGGTTGCACCACAAGGGATGGGGTCTTCTGTATAGTTCTTAATATGAACAATGTTTTGTTTTGTTTTGTTTGTTTGTTTGTTCTTCTAATCAAATCATGGTTTCTGGATAACAAGTTCAAAGGTGAAGAATAGTTAAGGTATTGCTTCAAGTTCACACACTGGAAGTGTGCAGATTCCCAGTGTATAGATTTCCTTCATTCTATACCTATGTTGTATTTTACTGAATTCACCAGTTTCCATATTTTATCACTTTGTAACATGTTTCTTGTGTCTTTGTAAGAGTTCTTTTATTGCCAGCTTTCCGCTTTGAGGCCAGTCTGTGATACAGAGAGAAACAAACACCACTAGTCAAATTGCCACTGGGAGTAATGATGCACAGAGTTCATCAGTTCTGCTTTGGCAGCCATCTGGAGAATAAAGTTCCTTTAGTTGAAGTTAATAGTAATCAGTTAGACTTAGTTTCTTTCACAGTATTTGAGATAACATGTTATTTCCTCATATCTTAAAAAAAAAGTTCCTTAGTCTAATGTTAAATAATTTGTGTGATGATTTAATTATAAGGTACAAAATGTGTGAACATCAGAAAACAAAAAAAAAAAAAATTGAGGATGGCTTTCTGGATGAGTAGAAACATCTGACTCAAAGACAGTAAAATAAAACTAATTAAAATATAAAATTAAGTACCATTTTACATTTTGCTTATGTTAAACTCACTAACATGTACTTCACAATAATAATGGAAGTTAACCTGTAATACACAAATAACTAGTTTCAATAACTCATTTTTTTTAATCAGTCACAAAAACATCATTTGTTAAACACTCTTGTTTGAAAGTGGAAGACTCAACTAAAAATGAATCTAAAGTTGAGTGATTTAGAATCTCCATTGTAACTCCAAGGCAGTTACAGTTCCCACAAGAGAAGTGAAATCAGCAATGATTTTGCACATAGTCTTGTTCTAAACTAAATGTTCATGTGATACCAAAGGACTGAGATACAAATGATAGCTTAATATATAAGGGAACAACCATCTACCACCCAAAGTCTGATATTTGCAAGTGGGTACCGTAAGAGGGGCCCTGAAAGTCTGAAGGCTGAGTGGATGTTTGTTTTTTTTTTAAGTTTTTTTTTAATTTTTATTTATTTATTTGTGCATACAGAACTGGGGTACAGGCCAGAGGATCAGGGGCAGTGAGAGGCTTCACCAGAGACAGAGTGGGGAACAGAACAGCAGATGGACGAAGTACACTGCTGAGGGGAGCAGCGGGCAGGTCAGGAGAGGTCTGCCACGCCATGTGGTCACCTCCGGGTCAGCGGGGATGGAACTCATGCAGAAGTGTCTTCAGCTTCTCAGTGCTGTGCTTTAACCCGCTACGCCACCAGGGAGGATCTAAAGGTATTTTTTTTTAAAGGTATTTAGATGAAAACTGTGAGACCACATAATGCAAAGAACTATTTTCCTTATATTTTTTCAATGAAGAAGGGAAATATATATATATATATATATATATATATATATTACTGCACCTCCCTAGAAAGACTCCTTAACTAACCTTCCATTTCTCTTCCCAAACTATTTTGTTTTATCTATTTTTTTAATGGTGTCTTAATACACATGGGTTATTTATCCAGTCATTCTGGGTTTTTCCCATGTATACAGAAAGTTTACATGTCATTATTAAATCTCCTTTTGATGTTTCTTTTTATCAATCTGTTAGATTCTCATTTGCCAGCCCAAAAGAAGCCAGAGGAGTTCTGGATGATTTTCTTTTATAATCTAACATCTCCCTCTATTAATGAAGTGATGACCCTACTGTGTGTGTTCATGCCTAGTAGAGAGTAAGTGAGTGAGGGGTGAAATGATGGAAAATCATAAAAGTGTAAACTAGCACTAAGCCTAAGAGAGTTCTAGAATGAACAATGGTGATGTTCCAGGAATAACTTAATTTCTTCATAATTCTAAATCACAAAACTCATTTAACAAATTAATTTAATTTGTGTATCCTTCAAACCTTCTTGTTTTTAATATATTTTTAAACATGATTAACATATATTTTCACAGTATAGGATTTCTCCTCTGTTGTGTTACCACCCTGGTTTCCCAACACCCAAGTGCCCACAGTATTCCTCCAGAGCCCATTGTGCCCTCCTCCCCCGTTTTCTACACTATACCTCTTTCTCCACTGCATCCCTCCTGTGTGTGTCCAATGTCTTGTCTGCTTTCAGTGTCAATTTTACAATGTTTGTCGGATCATTTGTTTTCTGTAGATTCCACATGTAAGTATTTCATTCTCCTTGCTCACTTCATAGAACAATCCCTTCTGATTCCATCCATATTGCTGCAAATAGCATGAGCTTATCCTTTCACTTGGCCCAGCAGTATTCCATTGTGTATATATATATGTACATTTTCTTGATCCATGTCTCTTATTTTATTTTTGTTTAACTGAATACATTACTTGCATGCGTCCCATATCAATCCCTTATCAGATATTTGGTGTGCAATTAGTTTTTTTTCTCATTTAGCAGAGTGCATCTCTGTTTTGGCTACTTTCTCCTTTGTCATACAAAAGCTTTAGAGTTTGATATGGCCACAGTTGTTTATTTTCTCCTCTGTTTGCCTTGCTGCCGGAAATGAGTCCCCAGAGATATTTCTGATATGTATGCCATCGAGTGTTCTACATATGTTCTTTTCTATGTATTTGATGGTTTCAACTTTTACATCCAAGTTTTTAAGCCATGTTGTTGTCAGTTTTGTTCATAGTGTAGATAATGATATGTTTTCATTCTTCTGCATCTGATAGCTCAATTTGCCCAGTGTTATACACTGAAGAGGATTTCCTTGTTCACACACACACACACACACACACACACTTTTTTTTTTTTTTGTCATGGATCAGTTGTCCATAAATGTATGGTTTCATTTATGGACTCTCAAATCTATTGCATTGTAGGTCTAAGTGGCTGTTTTGTTCCAATACCATTGTTTTAATAACTATGACTTTATAGTATAGATTGAAGTCTGGAAGTCTATTACCTCCATCCTCTCCCCCCCTTTTTATTCAAGAGTTTTGTCTATTTGAGTCTTTTGAGTTTCCATATGAATTGAAGTAATACTTAATTTTATTTTCTTTGAAGATTGCCACTGACATTCCATTCTATCTCTACATTTCTCGGGCAAGGTTTATTTTCCCTATCATTTCTTCTTCTTCTAGTTCATCATTGTATGTAGGATAACAACTGATTTTTTGTGTGCTGCTTTTATATCCTGTTTTAAAACAATTTTTTTCCCATGGGGTCTTTGGAACTCTTTATTTATATTATCATATTTTTTGAAAATAATGATAGTTTCACTTCTTCTTTCCCTATTTGGATTTGGATTCCTTTTAAACCTTCCTCTTGTCCAACCGCTCTGGCTAGGACCTCAAATAGTTGGTTGAAGCAAAGTGGTGAGTATGGTCATCCTTGTCTTGTACCAGATCTTAGTGAAAAGTCTTTCAGTTTTTCACTATTGATAATTATATAAGCTATGGATTTATTATATGTGCCTTCTATTTTGTTAATATGCACTCCATTTAACCCCAATATTTCAAGGATTTTTCTATTAATGGATTCTGACTATTATAAAATTATTTCTCAACTGTTCTTAAGATTATGTACTTTTTTTTTATTATTATTTCCTTTTAAACATGTGGTGCCAGGTTAATTAATTCTAGGTGTTGAACAATCATCCTAAGTTCTTGGTATAAATCCAAATTTATATGGGGTATAATCTTTTGAATGCACGGTTGAACTGGGTTCGCTAATATTTTTTAAGTATTTTTGCATCTTTGTTCATCAGGGGTATTGGCCTGGAATGTCCATTCTTTGTGTTGTCTTTTGTTTTATTAGAAAGTTGGCCCCCTAAAACGTGTTTGTAAAAAGTTCTTTATTATCAATTTTTGAAAGAATCTGACTAAGAGAATAACAATTTCACCTTTGAAGGCCTAGAAGAACTCACTTGTTATTTTTTATTTTTGGAGGGGGGTAATTTTACTTACTCTTTCAATAGCTTTGCTTGTGGTTAGTTTGGCTTTTCTATTTGTTCTCTGTTCATTTTTTGGTGACTGTATAATTCTAAGAATCTGTAAACTTTGTCTAAGTTTTAAATATTTTTCTATATAAATGTTCAGAGTAATCTCTTTTTAGCATCTGCATTTCTGCATTGCTTATTAAACTGTTCTTCTTACAATTTTGATCCAACTTATTTGAGCTATTGTCATTTTTTTTTCTTACTGATCCTAATAGGTTATCTTTTTTGTAAAAAACAGATTGCACTTTCTTAATTTTTGGACTATGTTTTTATTTCTATTATAATTATTTCTGGTCTAATTTGTATTATTTCCTGACTTCAATTGGATTTTGGATTTTGTTGTTGTTCTTTTTTTAGTTCCATGAGAGTGATTGAACTCAAGCTGCAGTATATACGGAGATCTTCATATTGTTGTGCTCTAACCAGTGAGGGCCGTTAAGCAAATTTGTTATAAAAATAAATTAGTTAGAAGGTATGAAAGCAAATATCCTGATACTAAAAGCTATTAAATTTAATTTTCTGAAAGTGTTTTTGTAGGATAGGTACTAGTTCCTCTTTGAATGTTTGGTAGAACTTGCTTGTGAAACCAACTGTTCCTAGGCTTGAAGTTTTGATTACTATTTCAATTTCACTGCTTGTAATTGGTTTATATTTTCTATTTTATTCTTCTTTAATTAGCCATGAGTGATTGGATAGCTCTAAGAAGTGCCCCTCTCATCTATATGTTTGCATATAAGTGCTCATGTAATCTAATTATCCTCTGGATTATTATCCTCTGGATTTATCCTGTGATTTATCCTGTTACACTATTTCATCTCTCATTTATGTTTTACTTACTTAAATTTTCTCCTCTTTGTGAATCAAGACAGAGTTTCATTTATTTTGTATATCTTTTTTTAAAAGAATCAGCTTTTGTTTTCATTAATCTTTAGGCAGTCTTTTTTTATTTTTTTTAAATTTCATTTATTTGTTTTAATTTTTATTATTTCCTTTCTTCTACTAGATTTTGGGATTTTGGTTATTGTTCTTCTGTTCTCTGAGATATGACACTAGTTTATCCATTGAGCTCTTTCTTGTTTCTTGATGTGGGCAATGTGTTTCTATATACTTTTCTGTTATTACTGCCTTTGCTGTGTCATACACTCTGAATGCTTGGTTGCTCACTCTCATTCATAAAGTATTTTTAATTTTTTCTTTAAGTTCCTTATTAATCCATTGGTCTTTCAGTTATGAGTTGTTCAGTCTCTAGTCTTCTTGCAATGGGTAGATTCTTTGCTTTCTTTCTGATGTTGATTTTTCATTAATACCTTTATGGTCAAAGAAGACACTTCATATGATTTTGATCTTCATGTACTTATTGTTGATATTAGTCTTGTTATTCAATATGTTTGTTGTGTAACCCAGTATGTATTTTATTTTGGAGAATGATACATGTGCACTTGAAAAAAGTGTATTCATATTTTGAGGTGTGAAGTGTCTGATAACTGTTTTCTAGGTCCATTTTTATTTTTATTAATAGATGCTTATTTAGGGTTATTGTGCCCTTGCTTATTTTTGTTTGTTTCATTGATCTGTGCATTTTTTAGAGTGGAGTGCTAAAGATTCCTACCAAGTATGTCTTTTCTTTAATGTATATATTGAGAGATGGGAATGATTTCTAATGGAATTTGATGTTCTCATAAATTTATGTTTTTATTTAACTTATTGAATAGTTTGGTATATTGTTTCCTTGATTATTTTCTTTTTTTTTTTGTACTTGGAGAAAGAAATAATACAAATACATTGTGTGCGACTAACATTTACATTAATACCAAAACCAAACAAAGACAACATACAAGAAACAAAATCTGCAAGCCAATATTCCTATTGAACATAATTACAATAATCCTCAATAAAACCTTAGAAAAATGGATTTAATAATTTCACCATTCCCTGGCATGATTTATTCAAGGAAAAAAATTATTCAAACATCCAAACTAATGTATATGATTCTACAGATAAGCAAAATGAAAAATAAAATCTACACAATCATTTCAATAGATTCTCTATTAATTTCAAAATCCATTTATGATGAAAGTCCTAGAAATATGTGAAACAAGAAGTAACATACTTTAACATATTAGCAATCACATATTACAAACCCACAACTAATAACATCCTTAGTTATAAAAATTGTAGTATTCCCTTTAAAATCAAGAACAATAGTGACCACCCTCACCATTTTTTTTTTCTAATATTATACTGGAAGTCCTAGCTAGAAGAATTAGTCAAGAGACACAGGAGGAATCAAAACAGAGGGAAATATAATTAAAACTATTGTAAGTTGCCCATGATAATATACATGGAGAGCTCCCCAAAACCTTATAAAAACTAATTAAAACAATTTACCAGTTTAATAAATGTAGCAAGTTATAAAATTAATAAATAGTTAAAATAAGTAGCCTTACCATAAGCAAGCAATCACTCTGAAGAGGAAGGAATTAAGAAAACCACCCCATCTACAAATGTATCAAAAAACCAAAAACAAAAACAAAAACAAAAAACTGGGCATAAATATAACAAAGGAGGTGAGAGATATGAGCAAAGAAAATTAGAAGACAAGGTTAAAAGAAATAAGAGACATAGAAATGAAGAGATAATGCTTCTTCATGGATCAGGAGAATTAACCTTATCATAATGGTCTTCTTACCAAAAGTAATTACAGACTCAATGCAATTCCAGTATCTTAAGACATTTTTCAAAGAAAGGAAAGAAAAGCTGCTGAAATGCACACACCACACACACACACACAAAAAAAAAAAAAACACACAAAACAAACAACCAAACAAACAAACAAACTTGATATACCAAAAGGTTTACTGACTACAAGGAGCAATAACAGGATTATTATTCTTCCACACTTCAAACTATACTACAAAACCCTAATAATTAAAACAACATGGTCATGGAACAATAAAGATACATAGTCCAATTGAATAAAATTGAAAGTCCAGTAATAAAGGTGGTCAACTCATCTATGGCAAATTAGCAAAGAATATACACTGACTGGACCCTCCCTTGTGGTGCAACAGGATAGAGCACAGTGTTATTTAGCTATCTAGAGACTACTGCAGTACAAGTTTGGCACCTAGCCAATGAAGTGACCCACATGGTTTGGCAGACCACTGCTCCCCTTAGCAATGTATTTTGGTTGGTCTGCCTTTTCTGCTCCGCTCTGTCTCTAGTAAGTCCTCTCACCCCTGCATCTCTGATCTGTGCCACTGTTCTTGTATGCATAAATTAATTAATATTTAAAAATAGAATAAAATAAAAGAATATAACTGGAACAAGGGAAGCCTCTTCAATAAATAGTGGTGGTTAACTATCCAAAGGAATGATACTAGACTAATATCACAGAAAATACAAAACACAACTCAAAGTGGCTAAAAGACTTTAATGTAAGACCCGAATCCTTAAAAAATATCAGGGCTCTCCCTGGTGGTGCAATGGGTTAAAGCACCACATTATGAAGCTCTCCAAAGCCACTGCAGTGCAA
>NW_004567104.1:4111735-4118700 GCF_000260355.1 Condylura cristata
ATCTGCCTGTTCTTCTCCCTACTCTGTTTCTGGTGAATCTTCTCACCCACCACTCTTCTGGCCTGCACCCCAGTTCTGCATGCAAATAAATTATATATATCCTTAAAAACACAATAAAAAGTATCTACCTCATGATTTGGTGATTCTAACTAGTTATTTACTCAAAGGAAAATAATAATATATATTAAAATGGAAACCTACAGTATTGTGTTTATTATATGTGTGTGTGTATGTGTGTGTGATTTATTTATTTATCAAAGAGAACTTAGGCGAAACATAGCATCACATACACCTCAGAAAAATGTGTGAAAATTCAATTACAGAAGCAAGGAAAACAATGGGAAGATAAACAGCTGGGACTACATTAAACTAAAGAATTTTGTATAGCAAGAGAGAGGAGCAGTAACCAAAATAAAGAGACACTCTGCTGAATGGAAGGAAATATTTGACCTCTATTGTCTCCCCTACTACTTCTCTTAGCAGTGCATTTCAGCAAATCCACCTGTTCTGCTCATCATTGTCTATCTGGTCAATAATCTCATCCCTGAACCTTTACTCTACACCCCAGTTTTTCTACACAAAAACATATAAATATATTTTTAAATCCTTAAAAACACAATAAAAAGGTATTTACCTCATGATTTGGTGATCCCTACTAGTTATTTACTCAAAGGAAAATAATAACATATATTAAAATGGAAAACTACAGTACTGTGTTTATTACAGCAATATTTACAATAGCCATACTGTGGCAACAACCTAAATCTTCAAAAACTGATGGATGGATCAAGAAGATATGGTATGTATGCACAAGGTAAAATTTACTTAGTTATCAAACAAGATAAACTCACAAACTTGGTGTAGAGAACAAGTTTAAGGCTTAGACATATTTTTAATCATTTTTTAATAGGTAGATATTTTTGCTTTCAGAAGGTTCCATTATAATAAAACCTTTTGTATTAGCCAGGGTTGGTAAATTTATTTTATAACAACTCAAATTAGTAAATAAGTGGAGTGATGTATTTTTAGTAATAATATGAAAGTGAAATCTAAGCTTGTAAAATCTAATATTTTAATTAAATAAAAATAGGATCCTCCCTGGTGGTTTAACTGATTAGGAAGCAGCACTGCAAGCTAGCTGCAGCCTCTTCAGTGTGAGTTCGATTCCTGGCCTGGAGGTGATTCACATGGCCAGCTCCTGTCTCACCTGCTGCTCCCCTCAGCAGTCTACTACTTGCTCTGCCTGTTCTGTCTCTCACTCTTCTCTGATGAATCCTCTCACTGTCCCTGAACCTCTGGCCTGTACCCCAGTTCTAGTGCCTAAATAAATATTAAAAACAAACAAATAAATAAATATATATAAATCGTTTGAGAATCTACTAACAATGTTATTTGCCTGATTTTTTTTTTTTTTTTTTAGGGTTCATTGATATGATTATTCGAGAAGCTAATCCAAGGTTAGGGAAAAAAAAAAAACTTAAAATCTGTAGCATTGGAGGGGAAGGGAATGAGGTCAACATAGGGGGCACAAGAGAATAAAGAAAGGGAAAATGGATAATGGTTGCTATGGTTGCTGGAGAACTGCGGGAACTACACACCAGGGAAAAATCAAATGCTGCCAAAAGTTTAACCATGATATAAACAACCAAATAAATTCATAAAATTAATTAGTAGAATAGACTCAAAAAAGTATATTCTGAATATTAGGGATTCAGTTTAAGGAAGTAGTAAAATTTATTTATGCTAAAACAATTATATTTAGATAAATTTTTGGCTCTTGTGATGTTAATCTTTACTTCTATGAGCTCAATTAACAATTACATAAATCTTTAGCTGAGTCCTTCCCAGACCCACAGCCAATACTGACTGGAGGAGCCAGACTATCCCTTGGGATCTCCTTTCTCCACACCCTGGGGGCTCGATCCATCTGTTAGAGCTAGCTCTTTCTTCAGTTTGCTTTTTTATTTTCTTTTCTGACTCTCACTGAACTTGCCTCTGATAACTTTTTTTTCTTAGTTTTTGGCTGAACCCTGATGTTAGGGTTTACTTCTCATTCTTTAAAGGTCATCTCACGTTCACTAAGGTTATTAGACTTAGCAAAAACAAAACTAGATAAATGTGAACTTCAGCAAAATAGGAATATACACACATACATACAAACACACCTGTGTGTGCCATGCAGATGTATGCTATGTGTACGTGTAAATGTGCTGTTGAACTTAGCTTTCAATTTAGTGGTTATCTTATATTCCTATATTTTATCTAACAATCCAATTGAAAGTGTGTGTCTAGAAATATGTCAGATACATTACATCTGCTTTTTCTATTTGTATAATTCAACAGTTAGTTATTACTCCCACAGTAAGGGTAAGGAAACTGAGGACAAAAGAGATTCAAACATTTGTTCTTTTATACCAGTACATAAACATTTTAACAAAGAGGGAGTTAAATATAGGAAAGGTGTACCTGATTTCCTCTATCAGAACACAGAGTTTAAACTGGAGCTCTGAGTTTTACTAATAGTTTGGAATTTTAAGCAGCTTAAGCTTTTTAATTCTCAGCATTCTTATCACCACCTGTCATTGATGATCATACTTCCTCAGAGAGCTGTCATATTGAAAGTGTAGTCCTCAGCAGAAAAGTATCACCTGTTCGCAGTTAATAAAATTTTAAATGATGCTATTATTAATGTACTATGTAATAATTAAATTAACATATGTATTAAAAGGTTATTGGTCAGTTATTTCTTAAGAATATCCTACAACACAATATGGTAGATTATTACTTATAGATTATGTGTGTTGCATAATTAAGTTTTCAGTTTTGTTACAACTATATACATTTTATTTTAGTGAACTAATATTCCTAACAGATAATGTACAATTATTCTATTAATAGTAAATGGGGAATATACACATGTATGCTATATCTATGTGTATGTGTGTATGTGTGTGAGTGTGTGTGTGTGTATGTGTGTGTATACAGTTTTGTGATCTCATGGTCCATATTTACTCACTACTTAGACTAATTCCCATATTAGAGGTTATTTTCTGCCCCAGCTGCTATTTTTCTGTGACCATTCAACTCTGTTGTAATGTTATTTGTTTTTTGTCTGAACTTTTAGAAAACTGTTGTTTCTGACTTCTCACCTTAAACAAGGTAAAGGAATATTCCTTTTAGAATTTAGGGCACTATATATATATATATATGATAGTATGTTCCAAATTGTGAAAGACATTTTTCTGATAGAAAAAATATCGAAGAAATATTTCGTCGCAGCCCTCCCTGGTGGTGCAATAGGTTAATGTGTGGCATTATGAAGTTATCCTCAGCTACTGCAGCACTGCATTTGATCCCTGGCCACAAAGGTGACCCACACAGTGTGGCAAATCTTTCCTGTCCTCTCCAATGCTCCCCTCAGCAGGTATTTCAGTCAATCTGCCTGTTACGTTCCCCATTCTGTCTCTGGTGAATCCTTTTCAACCTCCACACCTCTGACCTATACCCCAGTTTTTGTATGCAAATAAATGAATATTAGGGCCCTCTTGGTGGCACAACAAGTTAAAGCACAGTACTGCTAGCTGCAGCTGCTTCAGAGCGAGCTTGACATGCCCAGGACGTGATCCTCATGGCACAGCAGACCTCTATGTGTCTCCCACTGTCCCCCTCACCAGAGTACTTGGACAATCTGCCTGTTCTACTCTCCTCTCTATCTCTAGTGAATCTTCTCACTGCCCCTACATCTCTGACCTGTACCCCAGTCCTGTATGCACACATAAACATTAAAATAAATAAATAAGGCCCTCCCTGGTGGCGCAGCGGGTTAAAGCACTGCACTGAGAAGCTAACGCCACTTCCGCATGAGTTCGATTCCCGCCTGCCCCGGAGGAGACCACATGGCGTGGCAGACCTCTCCTGACCCGCCCGCTGCTCCCCTCAGCAGTGTACTTCGTAGATCTGCCTGTTCTGCTCCCCACTCTGTCTCTGGTGAAGCCTCTCACCCCACCCCCTGCACCTCTAGCCTGTACCCCAGCTCTGTATACATAAATGAATGAATATTAAAATAAATTGATAGATAAATAAATATTAGAAAATATATTACATATTTTTTGACAACCAGATTTTTGGAAGCTGGTTTTACTTTCCATTTTATTTCCTTAGTTTGTACTCCAAGAAATCTAAGTTACAGACAACCTGCCTTTTTACTCACATTTAGATACAGTTTCTAAAAATAAAATAAACAAGTGAATTTTGTAGGTGACTAGGATGCTGAA
This sequence comes from Condylura cristata, assembly GCF_000260355.1. NCBI lineage: Eukaryota > Metazoa > Chordata > Mammalia > Eulipotyphla > Talpidae > Condylura > Condylura cristata. The sequence goes on from NW_004567104.1 coordinate 4,116,010, forward strand.
ATAAAAAATAAATTAGTCACATAAATTATTGTATCATTCCCTAAATACATGAGCAATTTGCAATATTCCCCACTAAAAAGCAAAATACTGAAAAGAAAAAAAAAGCTACAGCTTTCTCTACTCCACATATACTCTTTCATTTCCTTGCTCAACTTCAAAGTAAATAATTTTGACAAAGTTTATTCAAGTCACAATTTCTAATTAGCTATTCCAACTCTTTTTACTAGCTCCATTAAAGTTTTAGTTCCCATATTATTTCAAAACATCCCTTCTTTGCCACCAACAACCTTCATGTTGCTAAACACAAATTTTATATAATTTTCTATAGCTCTCATAATACTCATTCTAAATTTTATCTGGGTGTTCACCCCTTCCTTGAAATGCTCTCTTCCCTTGATCTTGAAGTGATATCTTGGCCTACTAGGTACTCCTGCAAATCACTGGCTACACACTTTCTCTGCTGCACATTCTCTTGCTTTAGATGTCAGAGCTCAAAATAGGTAGAAAACCTCCTAAAGTGATGAAATCCAGTCTCATTTTAAATGCCATCTTTATGGTGGTAGATACCAAATTGACATCTCTAAACTACCTGTCCCTTGAATTCCGGATTTGTGACAGAATAGCATTTTATTGTTGCACATGTCTTCATTTGGGACCCTTAAAATTAAAATAATAATTTAATAAACCAAGTTTAAATTAAATATGATTTCAATTTTGAAAATAAAATAATAAAACTTTTCACTATAACATTTCAACCTTATTCTACCATAGTGTCCCTATATCAGAAAATGACATCTCTTTTCTTCTGGTGCTCAATGTCAAAAAATTGAAACTTTTATTTTTCCACTTAATATTTCTTATCCTACAGTCAGTCTATCAGCAAATCCTGTTAGATCTGCCATCTAAGTATATCCTGAATCTGACAATTTTTTCCCCACTTTCTACCTAATTCAAGACCCCATCCTTTCTCACCTGGAATGTAATTAAACCCTCTTAACTAATCTCTACTTCATTCTTATTTTCCTACTTGTCAGAGAGATGCTTAGAAACTTTGAGTCAAGTCATGTTACTCAAATGCCCCAAATATTTCATGGCTTATTGTTTTACGTAGAGTAAATGTAAAAGATTTATCTGAGATTCCAGTACTATCACCTTGACCTCCTGTATTTCTCTGAATTTACCTTCTAGCATGTTTTTCCATCCACACCATCTGTACTGCGGTTTCTGTAACATCTAAACGCTTTAGTCTTAAGGTATGTCCTAGCCATTTGCTCTTCTGAGAAAATTCTGCCCTCATCTAGTGGCATGATTATGTCACTTGTTTATTTAACTTTGTCAGAGGTTTGCATGACTTCCATACACATGATAACACATTCTATTCCCAAATGCTTTATACATCTAATTATACTCAATATTTTTTTCTGTTTGATCACCATTTTGTTTTGTTTTGTTTTGCTCAGTATACTAAATGTGTTTCTTTATTGCATTTTTCCTTCTGTTAGATTATAAAATGTCTTGGATTATAGCACACACACATATTTTTTTCCCCTCAGTTTCCCTGTGTGTATTTTGATTTCTGCTATCTTGCCTTACTGAGGTAATTCTTGGCACATGTACGTAAATGGAAGAATGAATAAGCAAATCACTGTCATACATTAACCAAACTTACAAAAATTTAAAAATGTGATTAGCAACTGCTATATAAAAATGGTAGACTTTGGGCCCTCCCTGGTACAACAGGTTAAAGCACAGCATTGTGAAGCTATCACACTACTGTACGCATGAGTTCAATCCCTGAAATAAGAAGTAACCCAAATGGCATAATAGACCTCTCCTGACCCTTCTGCTGCCCCCCTCACCAGTGTATTTCAATACATCTGCCTGTTCTGCTCCCCACTCTGTCTCTGGTGTATCCACTCACCCCCTACAGCACCTCTGGCCTGTACCCCTGTTTTGCATGCATGCATAAATAAATCGTTAGAAAAGATAAAATAAAAATTGTAGATGTCTACTATTTTTGACAGAGTATATGTAGAAATATTTTATGCCTGCAGAAACATAAAATCAGGAAAAAAAAGTCACATTTTGATTTTTAATCAAAACAACAGAATTTAAACCTATAACCTAATTGCTTTACTATTTGACTCTATAATGATTAATTCAATTAAATAAAATATACTTTGCAAAATTATTTTACTCTAATTACACACTATTATTTTATATAAATTCTTAGAGAATAATTTGATTTACTTTATATATGATGAGTATCACATGTTTTCATATAACAGAGATACATACACAATACACAATAAGTCTCTATAGAACATCTCATCAGACTGATAGTGCCTGCCATGCTAATAATCAAAGTACATCCAAGCCAACCTTTGATTTATAGAAAATAAAGAGGGTAAAATTATGCTTTATAGCACTGTGATTTTGTGTATAATTAACAGGGAAGAAAACTTGGAGCAAAAATATTTTTTAAAACTTATCAGTCTAGGGCCTCCCTGGTGGCGCAGTGGGTGAAAGCACAGCACTAAGAAGCTAAGGCCACTTCCCCATGAGTTCTATCCCTGCCCTTCCCGGGGGAGATCCACATGACAGATGAGGCAGACCTCTCCTGACCTGCCCACTGCTTCCCTCAGCAGTGTACTTCGTAGATCTTCCTGTTCTGCTCCCCTCTCTGTCTCT
>NW_004567104.1:4119460-4123632 GCF_000260355.1 Condylura cristata
CATGCATGCATACATATGCTTTTATTCATCTGCATTTATTTTCAATCTTTAAAACATAAATTAATTTCTTTGCAGGGATATTGCAGCTAATTTTGTTTTTATTTTTTAATTTTTATTCCTTAACAAGTAATTTCTCAGCAAATTCCTAGGAAGAGAAAGGAATTGAGGTGATATAACACTGATGCTATCATTATAGCAATAAGATAAATTGAAGGAGACTTGAATATTGACCCTTTTGCAAAGTCTCAAAATGTTCCAATTAGGATAATTATGATAATGCACCACAAATGATTATAGAAGTAGAGGATAAAGATTATTTTCTTCACTCTGAAAACCACATGAACTATTATCTGTCAGAAATTCTAATTAAATGCCTGATAATAACTGTACTAGATAGCTAGATGACAGCCTTTCACAAATATAAACTTGCCTCCACTGTGTATCTAATTTTAATCTATTCTCTGCCCCTTAACTTTCAAACATTAACTAGGTGGGTAACAGTATGCTAACATGTTTAAATTATAAGTTTCCACTCATAATCATTTTCCTAAATGCATTTAATGATTGCTTTCAATTATTAATGGTGAAGGCAGCATGGTGAATAGACAAATCAAGGAAATTAAAGTTAATAGTGTTAATTCATTGTTAGTCTTTGTTCGGTCACCTATTAGGTCAAATTCACTTACCTTGTATGGACTACATTTTTCACAACTAAAAAATGCTAGACAAAGTATCATTTCAGGTACTTCATACTTTTCATGTTTGATGCCTTTCACATTCAAACTAACTGCTATGAGTCAGATGTACTTAAGACATTTTATTAATATAATAAATCCCAAGAATATTATTTTGTCTGATGGTGAAATATAATGCAAATAATAAAGAAAATTTGAAAATTAATTTATTAGTGAAGCAATTTGTATAAACGATATAAAATGAGTGATGAGGCACATGTTAAATTATTATTTAAAATTTAAACTTTAAAAGTAGTACTGGTAATGCAATTAACACTTTTTTGACCTCCCCTTAGAATTTCATTGACTCTTGATAATATAAAATTATTACAGGGAAAGGGGAAAACACAGAAAATACACTTATTGTGGTAAGTCGGGAAGATGAAGACTGCAGGGTGAAGACACTAGACTTACAAACTCCAGATATTAAAAACAAAACAAAACAAAAAAAAAACTGCTCCAAGTTAAAAAAAAAAAAAAAGATTGCCATAGCACAAAGTTTAAAGTGGAAATGGGGAAATGTAACATCACAGGGAGGAGCAGCTATGGTGCAGAGCCTCTGATAGCCACTGTCTTGGGAGCAAATCAACATCAGGGACTCAGATATAGCACTGCATGAGTGGCACCCAGCATGGACGAGCTGCATGGTTGGGGATACAGACTAAAGGTTATTGAGCTCAACCCAAAGCTCTCTCTATAGAATTAGAGGATACTGAAGAGGCAGGGAGCTGCAGGTCAAAACACTTCTTAGGTCTCCTCAAGGAAGAAGCCCATTACTTGAGTCCCTAAAACATACCACTTACTTCTTATCACCCCAGGGTGAAAACCAAAACAAATAAAATATTAAAAAAAAAAAAAAACGAGTTTCAGCACCTACTACTAATAAAACAAGCACTGCAGGATAAAGTTCTATGCAGATAAAGGTAAGAGAACAGCTCCCAGTCAATGAAACTGAAATAATAATATGTTTCTAGTGCTGCATCTTTTGCTCAAAAATACCCTTGAGTGGAAAAAAGAATGTAACTCTATAAGAGATATTACCAAATAACTTAGAGGAGAGAGGAGAGGAGAGGATCACTGTGGATCCCCACCACACAACTCTAGCATTTGCAGAACAGTAGCAAATGTGAATGCCTAAGTCTGGGAGTAACCATTCTTTTTTTTTTTTTAAAGATGTATATATGTATATAAGAATTGGGGTACAGTCTAGAGGTGCAGTGAATGAGAGGATTCATCAGAGACAGAGCAGGGAGCATAACAGGCAGATTGGCTGAAGTACACTTCTGAGGGAAGCAGCAGGCGTTCAGGAGAATGTGTCATGCCATGTGGGTCACCTCCTGGCAGGGAATCAAACTTGTATGGCTATTGATAGCTTGATAGTGTTGTGCTTTTACTGGTTGCACCACCAGGGAAGCCCCCAGAATTGAACATTCTTATCCACTTTCTCATTCTTCCTTAATACCAAGAACATACAATGGTATCAATTGTCACAATATTTTGAAAAAAAAAAAAGTAAAGCAAAGAAAACAGTATAAACACTTATCTAAGTGAGAAGAGAGATGAACCACAAGTGTGAGAGCAAAAAAAATCATCCTGAGTAGCATCCTGGCAAAACAGAGCTACAGAGCATGGAAAGAAGGGTAATTTAAGATAGTAGTGCTTGCAATACTTGTGGAAATAAATATAGATAGAGGGCCTCATTGGTAGTTCTGGGGTTGAAGTCTCAGTGCTAATGCATTATCTCCAGCCACTGTGGTACGGATTTGATACCCAGCCAGGCAGCTGACACACACAGTAAAGCAGATTTTTCCTCTCCTGCCTACTTCTCCCTTCAGCAATGTATTTCAGTAGATCCACCTGTTCTGCTTCCCCATTCTGTCTCTCATATGCATAAATAAACAAAATAAATTGTAAAATGATAGACAAAGAACACAAAGCAGCATAATAAAGATAAAATGTAAAATAAATTAAATTAGAACTAATGGAGCCAAGAAACCCTAGCTGAATTAAAAATTACAATGGAAGGCCTTAATTTCAGTGGCAATAATGAACAAAATAAAAAATGTGAAGTTGAAGAAAACATAAATAAAACTATTGTTGCTATCCCACTGAGGGGCACACTGGCCACCACATTCTTAGGAATGTGTAGACTTGGAGCTGCAAGAAGGTGAAACAAGAGCCTGGAACCCGAGGTCTGTCTATTAGTACCGCCCATGGGTATATATAGGGTCTAATATGCCATGAGTGTGTGGGAGGAAAAACAGGAAATGTACCCCCATGCAGGGGTGGGGTGCATGTTTGTAAAGGGCCTGGAGCTTCTTATAGTTTCTGCTAAAAACAAGGTAGGGGGCAGCATCTGCTTGCAGGACAGAGTGTACTGTCCTCTGTAGGCTTGTTTGTTGGCCTCACTGGGGAGTGTGCTCACCCATGCTCAACATCAGCCAGGGCAGACAGGCACACTTGAGGTCCTGTCGAGTTAGCCACATAGAATAGAAAAATTTTTAAAATAATAATAAACAGAAACTCATATAGGATTTAAAGAGAAATAACATCTATAATCATTGGGGTCTCAGAAGGAAAAGGCATAGAAAAATTATTTAAACAGGGCTCTCTCTGGTGGCACAATGGTTTAGGATACAGCACTTGCAAATTAGCTGCAGCTTCTTCAGTATGAATTCAATTATCAGTCTCGGAGGTGATCCAGGTGGCGTAGCAGACCTCTCCTGTCTCACTGCTTCCCTCAGCAGTGTATTTTGTCGGTCTGCCTGTTCTGCTCCCCATTCTGTCTCTGGTGAATCTTCTCACCACCCCTGCACCTCTGGCCTATACCCCAGTACTGTATGTGTACATAAATAAATCTTAAAGAGAAACATTCTTTTTAGAATTCTTTCAAATTCTGGGACATGAACCAGGTGTTATGAATCAATGAGGAGTTCCAAACAAAATAATACCAGGGTGATGCAAAAGACACATTGTATTAAAGATGTTGGAGAGTCATAATAAAGATAGAATATTAAATAATCAATAAAGAGGAAATATCTGAAGGAACACTAACAAAGACAGTGAACTTTTCAGTGGAAATATTACAAGAACAAACAGATTGAAAGGACATATTTAAAGTGCTTAAAAGATAAGATTATAAACCCCACATTCTTTACACCATAACTCTAACCTTCAATATAGAAGGAAGAACAAGGAATTTAAAAGACAAAATAAAGAACTTAATCACACCACACTAAAAATAATATATAAGACGTTTATTAGAAATGAACAGAAAATTCATAAAGATTACAGAGGCATAAATCACTTAACATGTAAAAGGATGGTAATACCAGTGTAGTCCATAAGAAACAGGCTCCTCCCTAGTGGCACAGCAGATTAAAGCACAGTATTAAGAAGCTAAAGCCACTTTATAGTGAGTTCAATCCCCACCCCAGA
>NW_004567104.1:4123967-4134216 GCF_000260355.1 Condylura cristata
AGAAAGAAAGAAAGAAAGAAAGAAAGAAAGAAAGAAAGAAAGAAAGAAAGAAAGAAAGAAAGAAAGAAAGAAAGAAAGAAAGAACTAGAGGACTGTCTATCTAAAGGGCCATACAATAAATGTATATATGATAAATTCAGTAAACTCCTAAACAAACAAAAAATAAAGATAACAGAAATAAAACTTAAACAGAAAGAAAAACAAAAATAAAAACATAAATGACAAGGAACAACTTCTGTCTCAATAACCACCTTCATTGTAAATGGCCTGAAGTCACCATTCAAAAGATGTAAAGAGGGTGAATGAATTTGAAAATAAGCAAAGCTTTCTATTATTTACAGAAATACAACTTGTCAAAAACAATAAAAACAAAAAAAGTATAGACTTAGAGATAAAGACTGGGAGATAGCAAATGGAAACAAAAAAATAAGGATAAGCTATATTTATATTTAATAAAACAGATTTCCAATTAAAAAAGGCAGTAAGAGAAACAGAAGGATAATCTAAAATGATTAGTTATATATATATATAATATATATCCACCTAAGTTAAATTCATAAGACATAATAGAACTTAAAAGGTAGATGGATAATCAAATAATAATAGTTCTGGAAACTACAATACCCACTTAGAATAGTAGGTGAACAAAATAAATAATAAGATTATAAATTTAAATTAGGAGCTAATTTAAATTGTTCTAACAAGCAACTGAAGCACATTTTATCCTGAAACAGGTACACATTGATCAAAAAAAGACAATATGGATGATTCATTTTGGAAAAGAAGTGAACCTATAATTAATCACATAAGATGATAATATATATAGAAAATCCTATAATAGACACAAAATATTAATAGAAACAATAAATGGAAACAATGTAGTGGCTTATAAAAACAAACTACAAAAACCTATAGCTTTTTCTGTACAATGAACAAGGAAAATATAATTTATACTTTCTTTAAAAAAAAATATCAATGCCACAAAACCATCCAACAAGGATGCAAAGTACCTACATCCAAGAAATGCAAGATGATCACAAAGGGCTTAAGAAAATGACATAAGAAAATGGAAGGATAGTCCATGCTCATTGATGGGTAGAATCAATAAACAAAGTGACTATCCTGTCAAACATAGAACACCTTCTTAATAAAATCAACCTCAAAATAACAGGAATGTTTTCAAAATAAATTAAACAAAAAATATTGGAAAAATGCCTTAATTTGTAAGAGCAATACTGAGAAAAAAAGAGAAAATTACATCAGAATCCCAAAGACAAAATTAAGCTCAAAGTAAAAGACCGAAAAACATCCTACAAATCAATGGGAGACACCTCCTGTTCCCTTAAAAAAAAAAAAAAATCCTGCAGGCACAGCATATTTATAGTAGCAGGACACAAGATAATACAAAGAAACTATTATAAAATTGGAGACCAGACATTAGCAGTAACAACATGTAGTAGAAAACTGGATACTCAGTTCCATCAATGGACAGATCAACCAGAGAAAATAAACAATGCAACATTAGCATTAAATAATAATTGTACAAAAAGAGTCAAATAATCATAGGACACTATACACCTTAAGAGCTGAATACACACTTTTAAACCGCACTCTCTCTCTCTCTCTCTGTCTATATATATATATATATATATATACATACATATATATATACATATATATACATATATATACATATATATACATATATATACATACATATATATATACATACACATATATATACATACATATATATATACATATATATATATATATATATATATATATATATATATATATATATATTCTAAAAGAGAGACCACATACTGGGTCATAAGCAAATGGCAATGCCTTTAAAAGATTAAAATCACATCACGATGTTGCATATCACAGTGGATCATAGTAAAAATAAATCATAAAGCTAAATCAGGGAAAATCTCTAATGTATGGAAAGTGCATAACACAGTATTGCATGCTATTTTTTATTAATAAGTGATTTAATAATAAAGAAATATCTGGAGAATAGTGAAAAAAGATGACACACTATAAAACGTATGACACACAGTAAAAACAGTTCTAGGAGGGAAATACATAGCACTGCTGGTCCACATAAAGTCCAAGAAAGTGATTGAATAAATAATCTTACCTCTTTCTAAAGGAATTAGAAAATGTGAAGGAAACAAAAAACAAAATAATGAAATAAAAATTAAAACAGAAACAAATATAATAGAAATCAAAAAGGCAATCTAAAATAATTATACCAAAAACTGGTTCTTTGAAAAACTAGCAAAATAAAGAATCTCCAGATAGAAATCTCTAATTTCAAGAAAATAACTCTAGTAACTCAACAATCAGAAGTGTAAGAGAAATTACAAATGATCTTTCAGAAACAATTTCATAGGAGCTTACTATGCACATCTATATGACATGAAATTGAATTATATAGATTAGTAGGTCAAGATAGCATCATGAGTTGCACCGAAGCTTCAAAGATGAATTAGTAACTATCCTTCTCAAATTCTGAAACTGAAACTACTTGAATCCTTTCATATACATTTTTGAGGATAACATAACGTAGAACAAGCAGACAAAATATCACCAAAAAAAGATATATGTCAAATTCCTGATGAATATAAGTATAGAAGCCTTAGCAAAACATTAACAAACTAAATTCAAAGATACATCAAAAAGATCACACATCAAAAATAAGTGTACTTTCCACACATCCAGGCAGGTAAGTATTATGCAACATATGAAAATCAATCATACAATTCATAATATCCACAAAAGATAAGATTTTTAAAAAATCATATATATAGGTACAGAAAAAAAAAACATTTGATAAAATTCAACATATATTTATATTGAAACCAACACAAGACTGGGGAAGGAAAGATGGAACATATTATAGGCCATACATGGCACATTCACAGTTCACATTGTAGTAAATGATGAAAGATTGAAAATGTTTCCTCTAAGATCTGGTTCAAGGATGACCACTGTCACCACTACTATTCAAAATAGTGTTTGAGGCCCTAGATATAGCAATGAGGCAAGATAAAAATACAAAATAAATTCAAATTGGGAAAAGAGTAAAGCTATCAATATTTTTAGATGTCATAATAATACAAACAGAACACTTTAAAGACCAATAAAAAATGAACTGACAAAAATAAAGTAATACAGCAAATTGATAGGTTACAATATCTATCACAATATATTGTGTTTCTACATGCAAACGAGTGAAATGAAAAAGAAATCGAGTAAACAATCTGATTTATAATTACAGACAAAAGGAAAGCAATGATATATGAGTAAACTTAACACATTAGGGGAAAGTACTATATAATGGAAATTATAAGACATTAAAATAAATAGAAGTCGGTGAAGCAGACCTCTCCTTTCTCATCCACTGCTTCCCTCAGCAGTATATTTCAGTATATCTATGTGTTCCCCACTCTCTCTGGTGAATCCTCTCACCACCTATATATCTGGCCTGTACCCCAGGTTTTGTATGCATAAATAAGCAAATCTACAAAAGACACAGCAGACTTCTTCTGTCTCTCTCCCTTTTCCTCTCAGCACTGTAGTTTAGTAGATTTCCCTGTTCTTCTCCTATTCTCTCTGATGACACTTTTCAATCTACAAACATTTGACCTTCTCCCTAATTCTTGTATGCATCATTAAATAAAAATAAATCTTAAAACAAATGTTTTTTTGTTTTGTTTTGTTTTTTTCTAAAAACAATGTACAATTTTGATGCAATCCCTTCCTGGCCTCCATTGGCATTTTTAAAATAAATAGATAAAATATATTTAAATTCATTTGCAACAATGAAATATCATGAATAGGCAAAGCAATTCTGGAAATATATATATATATATATATATAAACAAAGGTTTAAACACACACATTTTTAACTATACTGCAAAGTTACAGTTATCTAAATACTAAGATATCAGATTAAAAACAGGCTCAGACCAATGGAATAGACTTGAAAGAACAGAGACAAAACTTCATATAATGTGATCAGTTAGTCTACTACAATGACCAAAGAGTTTACATGTAGAAATAAAAATTTGTTCATCAAATGATTTGTGGAGAAATGGGCCAGATGCAGATGACTGAAGCTACATCACACTTTCACAACATAAACAATAACAACAAAAATAATAATAACTCATAATAGATAATGATGTGATGTAAGACTGAAAATCATGAATCACATTGAAGGAAATATTGCCAGAGTTCATGAAATTGTTGCATTGATGTTTTTGAGAATTTGTCTCCAACAGCAAAAGGAAACAAAATAAACAAAAAGTATATACAATTAAATTAAACTACATCCAAAGATTAAAAAAAAAATCTCCAATATGAAGATGCTTTCATTAAAATGGAAAGACCCCACTGAATGAAAATATTTTCACATCTAATATGGGAAAAAGTGCTGATATCCAAGGGTGTGTATATATATAACTAATATAACTCAACAATCAATCAAAAACTTGAAAAAATGGAAGAAAACCTAAATAACACTTCTCCAAAGTAAACATGTGGATGGCAATGGGGCAATGGGGCTCATGGGGGGAAAAAAAAAAAAAACTCGTCAACACATTTTATTATCAGGGAAATAGAAATCAAAACAATTAGATGTTATTGTACACCTGTGAGAATGGCCCATATCAAAAACACAAGTAACAAGAAATGTTGCAGAAGATGCAGAATAAAGGAAAGTTCCCACAGTTGGGAGGATGTGAATTGATCCAGCAGTGTAGATATTCTCAAATTTTCTCAAATTATTAGATATGAAGCACCCAAACTAGCAATCACTTCCCTGGGTTTCTACACACAAAAAAAGCTAAAACACAAATCCAAGGGCTGCATGCTTATGTGCAGTGAAGCACTATTTACAATAACCACAATATGGAAACAACCTGAGTGCCCAAATATAGATGAAAAGTTTTTGAAGATATGACATACACACACACACACACATACATACATGCATATATATATATCAGATCAGTATCAGATTATACTAAAAACAATATAACATAACACAAAATTAGAAATTGGATGAAAGGAATAGTAGCAAAAACCCAGGGGGAAAAAAAAATCCATGTAAATACCAGCACCAAACAAGGTTGGTGCTAAAGCAGTTATCACCATACAAGGAGGAAAGTACAAACTCTTCAATAAATGGTCCTGGGAATATTGAAAAGCCACACTTAAAATAATGAAATTGATTTGTGAACAACATACACACAAGCCCCAAATGAATTAAAGGTTTATATAAGACTTGTGAAAATAAAATATATAGAAGAAAACACTAACTGTTCCATATCAGTGATAAATATGTTTTTCTCATTAGACCTACATGGTAAGGGGATTTCAAATAACATTAACAATAAGAATTACAGGAACTTAAATACAATTATTACAATGAAAGAAAATACAGTATGATTAAAAGTTTCCCTATTGGATGGAAGAAATATTCATGAAATATATAATTGATTAAGGATTGATATCCAAAACATAAAAAAAAAATCATAGAATTCAACAATCAAGCAGAAATAGCCCAATTAATAAACTGGTAGCAGATCTGAACAGACAGTACCCCAAGCAGATATTTAAAAGTCAAAAGACATATGAAGAAGAGTCCATTAGCTTTTCTATTAATAGCTAAAGGTTAAGACCACAATGTGTAACCTTCCACAACCTGATAATGACACAAGTTAAAAAAGGCACCCCAAAAATTATAATAGAGGGTGTGGGAAAAAATGAAAGTTGAAGAACGAATAATTATTACATGTTTGCCAAAACATTGTGTATTTATCTCATTAACACCTCATTAGTACTCTGTGTCCAACCGAGTCAAAGGCGATAGGTTAGGAGTAAAGAATATAATGGGACCCACTACATCCTGATCCCGACAGCTCAGACTAAGAAACAAAATCTGACTTTCAGTCTTGCTGAATTAGACCGTCCCATGATTTTAGCAAAACACAAAACCAAGCCTATACAAATTTGAGGCAAATTCAAATTTACACAAACCCCTCAATTGAAATGCCTGGTAGAAAAAAATAGATAGTCTTATTGGAAATAAATATTATTTAGAAGAGTATAAAGTAATATAAAATGTCTACCATATATCATCCACAAAATCTAGTGCAACTTTGAAAATGATGAGACACCGAGATTAATAGGAAAATAGGAACTTAACCTGAATCCATACTGAAACAGTGCACACAAATGAGTGCTCAATGACAAATAAAATACCTTAAATAACACCAAGAGAGGTCGGGGGTGGGAGGGACATGTGATTTTACCCATACAATCAATTGCAAAATCACTCAGGCTCAGGGTCCAACCACTAAAGGGTTCACTTAACAAACAGAAGAATGGAGAAAAGGAAACTATTTAAAAGGCTCTAAGTGGCCTGAGGTCTCACTCTATGCAGTGTCCACAGTATCTAGAAGCTAAGGAAGGTGAAGTGGAAGGTGAGGTGCTGTTGGAAGCCTGCTAGTGGAAGAAGAGGTACCACAGCAGCAGTCTGAAAACTAGGCCAAGGGCAGATCAGATTGTGACAGACTCAACAGCACCAAGAGATGGTGCTGGAGAACCAGTCTTTAGTCAGTTCTTTGAAGCACTGGCTGAGTCCAATAGTGCTCCGTGGAGGACATGCCAGACCAGAGATGGAGGCAGGTGCAACAGCCAAGACTTTGCACCAGTCTGCAGGTCTGGATATACAAAGAGATCTGCTTAACCCAACAGAAGTTGACTGCTTGATGTGTGTCTCTTTCTCTTCAAAGGCTGAGAGCAGAATCTTCTTCAACAGTGGTACAACAAATCCTTCACTCTTCCAAAGCTGGCTGCTCAATCATCTCTTCAGGACTTGCTGTGGACTCCTTTTCTCTTCAGGGATTAGCTACAGACTAACTCAAGCTGAATCTTGCTCTGCCTAGACCCCTTCAGGGTCCCTCACCCAACAAGCTCCACAGGACCATTTTCAATCCTAAACATCTGGTTAGACCATCAAGTCCCATTCACCTTACTTTTCAATTAGTAAAGTGGGCTTGAATATAGCTCACCTGAATCTAGTTTACAACTGTTTCATCCATTTAGGATCCTAGAACCAAATATAAAAGCAGGGAGACCCTACTTCATGACAGAGAGGGTGAGTACTCCTATTGGTTCTAAGAAGCCAAAGCCATGGCTAGAGCAAGTTTTCCTGGGGCTGAGATGGGAAGATGTCCACAGGTGGTCGTTGAAGTCAGCTGCCTTGTCCCCAACATAACCACCTGGCCCTGGGACTCTGGAGGCTTTGTGCATCAGATTACAAACCCATGAACCAGATATTGAATAAATAATCAAAATCTTAAATATGTTCAAGTACTTAACCCTTTCTTAAAAAAGGAAGTAAGGAGGAATTCTTGGCAAAGAAATTAAACTGTAAAAAAAAAAAAAAAAGAGTGAGCAAGAGAGAACATATTTAGAGCTGTAAGCCAAAATTAGCGAAAATAAAATAGTATTGGATTTGAATGTGTTCAACCACAAATTGAACAAATTGATAAAGGTAGAAGAGTCAGCAAGCTGTAGATCAATCAACGAAAAGTAAAATGTATTTGAAATTTGAAAAACGCAAACACAACTAAAGGGAACTAAACTTTAATGACCTGCAGAACTATACTGAACAACACTATATGTATAATTGGAATTCTAGGAGATGAAAGTGGCAGAAAGAACATTTGATCAAATGCTGACCCACAGATTTAATTATCAAATGTGACAATGAAATCATTAAAAATCAACAGGAAGATAAAGATGAATATCAGATCCAAAATGGAAAAATATTGAAAACAAAAATAGAGTAAGCAAAAATAGAGTAAGCTTTCAAATCAACGGGGGGGGGCGGGTGAGATATATCAGATGGGGGTGAAGTAAAATAATATGAATACAGCTTCATCAGTAATGAAGAGGCAAGAAAGAAATGAAATATAACTTTACAGAACTCCATTGTGATGTGAGAAAATATAAATTCCATGATGGATTTCAATGTGAAAATATGAAGTCCTTTGAAAAGGTCAGGTATCAATAATTTTCCCATATTTATTTACAATCTCTAGAGGTATAAGAAAGTAATTAAAATGTATTCAAGTGGATAAAACACTTAGGGAGAGAACAGAAAGCTATAAATAAATCTGATGCAACTTTGGAAATATAATATTTCCAAGGCATAAATTTAGGTTGATGTTATGAAGGTATAAGGCATTGTACAGCTACAGATAATATAGCGTGAAAAATACAATTTTTACTCATATAAGCTTTTATTTGGATTCATTCAATTACTTAAATATTTAAATAAGATATACACTTATGTCAGTTCTTTAATGAATAGCCAATAAAACTACAATTTCTCTTTCAAGGAGCTAGGTTAGTTTAGGAGGCCCAGCTAACAGTAAATATTCATACAAGTCAGTCAACAATAATAGCACGAGTGAAAAAATCTGAGGGTGGTACAACGAATAGTCTCTGCACCGTCAAACTATACACATATAGTGCCACATGAGTTTGATTTCTAATTGACCTACATCTGGCAGCAAACCTCTTCTGTCTCACCTGCTGCTCTCCTCAGTATTTCAGTACAGCTGCCTGTTCTGCTCCCCACTCTGTCATAGGTGAATGCTCTCAAACACACACACCCTCTTTGGCCTATACACAGATTATTCAATGCAAAAATAAAATTAATTAATTAATTAATTAATCTTAAAAAGAAAGAAAGAAGAAGCCTGAATTAAATACATCGGAGTTAAAACCTGTGTCTAACACTGGACCTTAAAAAATAGTAACTTCTGGGCCCTCCCTGGTGGTGAAATGTGTTATGACGCACTACTGCAAGCAAGCTTCAACGGCTTCAGTGTTATTTTGATCCTGGGCCCCAGAGGTGATCCATATGGCGCAACAGACCTCTCCTGTCTTGCCCACTGCACCCCTAAGCAGTGTACTTCATCAGTCTGCCTGTTCTGCTCCCCACTCCGTCTCTGATGATTCCTCTCATACCTCACCCCTCTGTCCTACAACCCAGCTCTTATATGCATAAATAAATCTAAAAAGAATAGTTACTTCTGTGTATTATGAAGGGAAATTAGATGTTCTAAAGAAGGTTTGGTAGGGTGAAAGGAGGTTGTCAGGGTTTTCCCACCCTCCGCCATTAGTATCTATGATCAACACCTGTGTTCTTTTGCGGGCCTGATGGCAGCATGTAGAATGTGATGCACATGTGTGAGTGGGGTGCCTGAACCAGAGACTAAGTACATAAGGGCGACAAGGGCAATACAGTGGCAGACGATGGTGCTGTAGAGGGCAGTGGAGATCAGCAAAGAGACCACAAATGAATACCAGAGATCCCAGAAAGAGTGAAGTTTCCCCCATGGCTGGATGGCCTGCCAGCCTCCCAGTCCCCCAGGCTCCCTGCCTGCTCTGTACCTGGTTGCCTCACTACAAGTGATATAGAAAATCATTAAAAACCTGAAAAATGACCCCTCCTTGGCAGCCAACAGGTAAGGGTGCCATACTGCAAGCTAGCCGCAGCCACTTCATTCCGAGTTCAAATCCCCCACCAGGGAGGTGATATACATGGTGCAGCAGACCTCTCCTGTCTAGTCTGCTGCTCCCTTCAGCAGTGTACTTCACTGATTGCTTGTTCTGCTCCCCACACTATCTCTAGTGAATCCTTTAACTACACCTGTGTCCATACAGAGACTGTTCCATGTGTGGTTGGCATTTTATTGGCACACTCCTTCACAAGGCTGTAAAATGTAGTTAAACTTACAACTATGGCAGCCATACAATCACTGACCTCCCAAGTATCCATGTTTTGAGGAGTAAATGTCAATTTAACTAGAGGGAAGCATGTTAACTTTATACAGAGTGGAAAATTAACATTTTTTGAGAATATACAAATTGCTTTGTAGAAAAATAGATAGAGTGACACAGAGTACAATTAATTCCCAATTGAGATAATGAAGTTTCTGAGAGTTGAAAACAGAAAAAGCAGAAAGAAAATCATTATCTACTACTATGCTTTTCAATTGTAGAGTATATCAGCATGAACAGATGCATCGATTTGTATTTATCTTTTTTTAAAAGATTTATTTATCTGTGCATACAGAGCTGGGGTAAAGGGCAGAGGCTCAGGGGCAGCGAGAGGCTTCACCAGAGACAGAGTGGGGAGCAGAACAGGCAGATC